>NW_027040666.1:3620000-3897500 GCF_037179485.1 Ochlerotatus camptorhynchus
TGTGAATTTCATGACAACATTCGTGTCAAAGACATAATGTTTATTGTACTGATTTTTTACATAAGACACAAGCTTACCCAAGGAGGTTTGGAAGACTTTATGAAAATGTTGAATGTTTTCACGATAGGCAAAACTTTTCCAGAAAGCTTTACCACCTTTTACTCCAGCTCCGAAAGGGCTTATTTTTGTGTGAATTGTCATTATGGGTATGTCGTCTTCTTGTTCTATAATGACCGCACACTAACAACCTATTTTATTTTAAGATATGAAGCTGCTCCACAACCTGAACCTCTATGCCCTGTGAAAAACTGTGGATCAATTAAAACGAACTTTTTTGTTACTTTTCCCATAGAGCAGCAAATCAGATAATCTGTTTTGAAATACTATAAAGAGATAACTGAATACGATCTTTGACAATCTTTGACAATCATTCGAAAATCTTATCATATCTTACTAATTATACACAGATGCCTCTAATGATCGTCATTTAGAAACATAAAATAGTGAATAAACTTATATTGTGGAATCATTAATACATATTGAATGTATTGATAGTAATTATAACTGAATTTTTTATAATTCTGATATGATGAGAAACTTCGCACAAACCACTTTTCACTGATCTATCAAACTATAACACACGTTGATATAAATATCAACCATTGATATAAATGTGTCATAGTTTTGTTATGCCCTTTTGATCGGGATGGCAAACATCAGTGAAATTGTAATTTTCGTGAAGTATCTCGACGTGGATCGGGTTCAAATGGAAGCTGTTCATCGCATTGTCACAGAAATCGATGCTCCATGCTTTGACTTTCAAGAAAAGAAAGATTTAATTTTCCATTAAGCAAATGTAACGACAGCATTCAATATGTGCGTGTTTATGACTTTTCATCAGAAGTTCCTGACCATGAATTGGGGTGATTTTTTTTTCTTCTTTATTAACGTGATTTTTAGCCGTAGGCTAGTTCACCACGTTTTAGTGTTGGTGAAATATGGGGAAGTGAAGTGTATCATCCGGGAAATTTCCAGTTCAGTTGTGCTTCGATATGTATATAGGAGTACCAGCGATATACATGGATGTGAAAAAGAGAATTTATACCTCGCTAAATGTCCTCAATCGGAAGGGGAATATATGTTATGACGTTTATAAGAATGCTTTCTTTGCAAGACAGACGGGCACCGGATGATTAAGTTCCCGAAGCAGAAGGCTAAGAAGGAACCAGAGAAGCAACACCAAGATGAAGGAAAGCAGCAAAATAAGGGAACACAGAGCAATGTAGCCAACAAGCATTAAAAACAGCACGTTATCAGCTGCAAATGCTACTTAAAAACCAGTTAGTGTTAGTGAAAATCCGAGGAAAATACATAACAAATGACATATATTTTGATAGATCTAATTTATATTTTTTAAGGATTGTCAGAGGAAAATAATAAACAACTTTTTTCATATCCTTGATTTGTTTTCCGTACTGAGAACGAATGCTACCGACGCCAATGAGGCAGCTCCCACACCTGGACACTACCACGGCTTTATTTCCCATCCGAAGGAAGACGTGATTAGATATTTTATGCCTCAGAAAATCCCGGTGGCGCCGACTGGGATTGAACCCACGCCTTTTGGGATGAGGACCAATCACGCTTACCATTACACTGCCTATAATTGTATATCAGCCCCATATGGAAAAAGTAGGCATTGATAAAATGACAGTCGAAAATACGAAGTGAAATTCCCATATTTGAAAAATCATAGTTCATTATTTGATAATATTTTAAAATTAAAATCAGTTGCAATGCAGCTTGCATGTTTTGTTATATCAGCGAAAAATATGGAAATTCAAAAAGCAGAACTGTAACTTGACCTCTGGACGATTGAATTTTAAGATGGGACTGCTATGCGATTAGTTTGCTTGATGGGACGAACTGACTTGATGTTGTTTCACATTTTCATTATAAAAGTCGATAGTTTCTTCACAAAATATGAAAGTAGATGCCGATTGATAGTGGATACCGGCACCGCTTAATAGACAACTTTAAACGACGATGCACGCGCTAGTGTGCATGCGTTAAACGTCACTAATCTCTATTGACTTCTCTAAGGTTTTGGACAAACTCCCTTTCGAACTCGCTGTCACAAAGCTGTGCCGCTTTGGTCTTCCGTCGTGGATCGCTCGCTGGTTAAAATCATGAATCATGTAATTCACCAAAGCAGTAAAATGCTAACAACATTGATTACTATCTTGTTCCTGCACACTTAGAAAAATTCATGTAAATCTAGATGCTCTGAGACTGACATATACGAGCGTCAATATTGACATAAAATTTAGTCATAACAGACGCGAAATTCAGATCATTCAAGTGTACTTTTCGTTGAGTAACGAACTTTTCAGCAGGGATCGACTAAAAACTCAGAGTGGTGCAAAAAACACTGGTGCTACTCTAAAATAAGGGAGCGCGTCTCTTATATTTGGAAAGAGAAAGAGACTAAGGAGAGAGAGATTTCAGGTGCTACTTGCGTATAGCACAATCGAGTAGTGCACGGTGTTATGACGGGAGTAGCACTTTTCAATGGGGAGAGACGTGGCTTAGAGATTTACAAGAATGGCTCCATATTTTAACTTAAATTTTTAAGGCTGGGTGCAGAATATTTTTACACTCATATAATATATGTTGCAGTGACTAGGGTATACGTCCCTAACCTCGGTCTAATATGCAGCCAGAAAATTTTACGAAAACTACATTAAATCACTCAATTTAAAAATTAAAAATTAAAAATTTCGCTTATCGTCTTTTGACCGCAGAATATCTAAATCAGAACATTGTGATGTTCATTATACAGGTTTGGCAGAAAAAATCTCCCTTCCTGTTCGTTCCTTATCATCCAAATGCAAAACAACATTGTTGACGTTACTCTTATTGCTATATGCTGTCAAATGAATTTCATGGGCCATAGTTAGGAACATAGAAAAGAAATGTGTCCCTAAAGTTGGGTCCATGTTTTACTTGTGAAAACGTTGTTAAACAATTAAAATAAACATAAAATATTCAAACAGCAACTGTAAGTTTTACGTCTAGTGTGTATTATCAGGTAATTCCAATCAATAAATGCCATAATCAGGCCATTTGATGATCGTCAGTCAACCTTCCCATCTTAACCTTATAAGTCATGGCGGCTAAAAACTCCGAACATTGTGATATTCTCAACCAGTTTTATTACTTACGAGAGCTGAAAATGTATTGAAATGTTGTGATATAAATTGATTTGTGTGTGGTACACATTTATCAACCATCAGTGATCAATATTTTCCTTATTTTTTGTGTAATATTCCTTAATTAATTATTTATTTGCGTGATAGGCCGAATGAAAGGACTAGACCCACATTACATACCGTAACCCTATATAGTATTCAAAAGCGTAGGAAAATGCAAATTTTGATGCTTTTCCTAAAGAGATTTTTTAAAGATCGATGTGTAATTTTCTTCACAAGGGTCGACGTTCCGGCAAAAAATCTAAACCAACCCGACACCAACCTGACTTCTATCAAACCCTAACCCGATGTTAACCCGACATTGACCCGACATAAACCCCAAATTAACCCGACAACAACACGACATTGGGTCGACATCGACCTTAAATTAGCCTTACATTGATCCGACATCGGGTCGACTTGTCTGTTCGGGACCATTTTGATGGGTTTCTTCCACATTCCACTGTCGTATATCAAATGATAGTGGGTGACTTAATTGACAGTGACAATGAGCTTCGAATGAGGAAGGGGCTCTTCAAATGATGGGCACGAGATTTTTTTTTTCACAGAATCAATTTAATAGTTGTATTGGTTCATTTTCAATCGAACGCTACAGTTATAGAGAAAATACACTGTCGGAGAAACAAAGAGAGAGAGAAAGTGATTTAAAACCGTTGGAGCGGCAGCTCTCCAACACAAGAAAAATGAAATGTGCATTGTGCAGCACGTGCTCTTTCACGTCTCTTTGGAAATGAAAGTGCAGTCTCACAACAGCGTGTGTTTTACTCGGAAAAAATTGAGTAGCACCCGATCCCTGCTTTTCAGTCTCGGAGCACTTAGTGTTACATGACATGTTGGTTTACGTCTTCCCTCCCCATGGACATGGAGGTTGACGGTACTGAAGCAAAGGGTTATGTTTAATTTCTTTATATTTGCAACGATGATGATTTCCTATAGTGACACATATCACCTTCTTAATGCTTCAGTATACCTCAAACGATTAATTCCTGGTTGTTAATAGAACTTCCTTGATGCAATCGGCTGCTTCATGCAGACTGAGCAATTCTGATTATAGTATCAGATTTGTTATGTATACAGAGGAACTGGGAGGGCTTATTAAAAACTTCTCACCAATAAAGTAATGATCTTCTTGTAAATTTTGCATATAATTTTATTAATATTTTATTTTATTTAAGCACATTATTTTTGTTACAGTCAATTAGCATTAGCATATGATACAAGAGATTTAATATTACTTGCTCGTTTTTGCGTAAAATAATCAATATTTATTTTACTTGTAATTACCTTTGAAAGTTTTTTTTTTCAAGTTTTTTTTTTGTGATCTGAAAATTTACCCAGTTTGGTTAGAAGTTTCGAAGCTAACACATGTCCACAGGCCTAATAGAAAGATAGGCAGAAAAAGTGTATCATGAAGAATGGTTGCATGGTTGGGTGTTTGACACATAGAGCCTGTCAATTTCGCTTTCAGAGTGTCGCAGTCAGCGGTTTTATGATTCGTGAGCGCTCGCGATTCGTAGAATCGTTGATTGTGACTGCAAGTGGATTTGACGGGTTTTGTTTGTCGGACGCTTGCTTTTTGGCCTCTTCTTGTGTCTAACATGTGCAGAGTATCATTATAGCGTCTAATGGTTTTGAGATTCCTGGTGGCGTGAAATATATTTGTGAGAATATCTTTTTGAGATTTTAGCAGTCACGTTTTGTTTGTAGTTTATATTTTATTTATTTCATGTAATTATCGTAAATAATAGTTATTCAAAGCGCTGTGGATTATAAGATGCTCGATGACCCTCGAGGGATCGATTTTGCTTACTGAGCAGAAAATCATGGATTTAACCCCAAGCTCTTCCACAGCACAATAAATCGCCACCATCATTTGTATATTTGATATTGAACATTAACCTCGGAAACTATTTGCATATCAAGCGAAAACGTAGTCCTGTATTGTCGCGAAGCGTTATGGTTCTGAGATGCTCGATGACCCTGGAGGGATCGTTTTTGCTTACTGAACAGAAAATCATAGATTTAATCCCAAGCTCTCCGTCATGACTCTTAAAATTCATTATCACTAAACAAAATTAATATGTTCTTTCGATAGCCGGCTATCGAGAGATTAAATAAACAACAAATAAACAATACATACTTTTGGTTGCATCGCCAACTTGAGGTGAATCCTAACCGAATACCCTACCCAACCCTCCAACTCCGTAGCACTTATGAGGGTGTCGCTAAGTCGGTGGCCTTTCGTTAAGTAAGTACTACATCAACATTTCCTTCCCTATCCCTAGTTATGGTAAAGATGGGCGTGGCCGGGAATAGCGACAGTCATGCTTCTGTTACTCTTGTTTAGATTGGAACCAATGTTTACTCCCCAGCATTATTCCTGAAAGTAGTCTAACTGAGAATTTCAGAAGAGACTTGAGTGTCGCTAGTATCCAATCTACGAAGTATATCATAACAACGCTAACGCTAACGCTAACGCTAACATGTTGGTTTACGTCTCATCTTTTATGTCAAAGATGAATTCCGTCACGTGTAAAATTAGTTATTTCTAAGTGTGTAGTTCACTACTACACATTTAGAAACAACTAATTTTACACGTGACGGAATCCGTCTTTGACATAAAATATAAGGTGCTCCGAGACTGAAAAGTTCGTTGCTCGACGAAAAGTACACTTGAATGATCTGAATTTCGCGTCTGTTATGACTAAATTTTATGTCAATATTGACGCTCGTATATGTCACTCTCATAGAACCTACATTTAAATGATTTTTTTCTAAGTGTGTAGGTTATATTTTGAAAAAGTAAATAAATTTAGATTTTACGTTTGCAAATAGCAGCATTTTCGTAAATAGTTTACCATCGGGGCAAGATGCAATTTTAATGTCAGAATATTTAATGTTATAGATGCCTACAATATATATGACCAATATAGATCCACCGTCACCGCTAATGATCTTGTTCTAGAATGCTACTGTGATTTCATGTGTCACTTGATTAGTTTTGACACATACCAATAGTTGACCACTTCACCAGGGTACCCAGGGCATATCCGGACGTGGCAAATATGGTCTTAAGTTCCCATTATTACCTACGATATTCATACACAGTTCGGAACAGTAGTGTAAATTTCTGTTACTATGATGCACATAAAGGGAGCGTCATATATCATACAAGTTTATATTATAGATGATGTAAATTTATGAGACACTTCATGAAATATTCCATACATTGTATGCAGTAAAATAATTCTAAGGTCTTATATGGTCAAAATCCTGAAATAATGAAAAAAAAAAAAAACTTCAAAAATCTGGATTCAGGATTTTTTATTTCTTTTAATGAGTTAAGTTTTGAACAGCATATTGCTTGAATTAAAATTGATTCATGTGCAAAGATCTAACCTCAAATCTATATTTACCTTGATTTTTGTTTGTTGCGTAGCATTTTCAATTAGTATATTCGTGAACGTTATCCTTGGAATATTCGTTTGAGAAGTTTGAGTTATATGTGAAATATTTATCCTTTGTTGTTACAGTTGGTTGAAGATTTGTTGTGTTCTCGTCGTTTGCCGTAGAAATATTGTTTCGACTGATTGGGTCGTTTCCGAAAAGTTTGCGATATTTTTCCGTTTTTACAATGCCCAATATTTGGTACAATGCTACAACGCAAGCCCATAGATAAAATAACAGAACTGAAACAGTTGATTTAATATTTGAAACTCGAAAGGCACATCTCTTAATACTCACGCAATCCAAATCCACCAGCAATAGTAATTGCTATCAAATCCCCAAGGTTAAGCTGTTTCTTGATTACCATCATACCGATGACATGTGTTAGTGAGAGAATGCATAACCTTAAGAAATCCATGAAAATGAATGGTGTAAGTAAATATTTCTGAAACTACAATGAGAACACGTTAGAAAACACTACTTAACTTCGCATTTCAGGTTTTCATTTACTTTTATAGCTCCAATAATCATCAAAACACAACACAATGCGTGAATTCCACAAAATAACACAGTTCCGAGAAATATTCCTTTAGGATCGCTATACGTAAAATTTAGAAGCCATATGAAAATTGCATCTTGTCCAAAATCGTTAATGTGGTCATTCATATCGGAAGCCACAATTTTCAGTCGATCTGCTCCACCGACACCGATGAGAACAATTGCTGGTATTAGAACTTGAAGCTGGAAACATTTTAACTTTGTTAATTGAACCAACAGATAAGCCAAATGCACTTTAACACGTACCATGGAGGAAATTCCAACTATAATGCTTCCCAATCGAGTTGAGAACTGAAAACAGCACATCTTCATGCACGGCATTTTGCCAACAACTCCGCCCGTGCTGTAGGATCAACTGTTGCAGCTATATATGTCATGTCATGTTGGTAGTCAAATCACAGTTTCGTTTCGTTCAATCACGCAACGGTAATTATGTACACCTAATTTAGATCAAGCTTAGATAGTTGTAATTACTATTCGGTGCATTGTTAGTTTTGAAAAGGTATCACAACCATCATCGATCCTGTTCCTTACTTTCGTTTTCCATAAAGAACAAATTAAGACAATCTCGTTGAATTCAGTCACTAGTTGCATGTAAGCCATGAGGAAGATTTCAACAACAAAATTCAGTATCCTTTAAATTAATCTTGACTCATGTTCAATAAAATTTGTTATCTGACGAATTATCAGTGTATTTGATTTGCCGTTTCTGAGATAAATAAGACACCAGTATCCCCTTTCAAAGAAGAGTTCCCACGGTAGTTTGTGCGAAGAAGATTTTTCCCATTCCCATGTGAGCGAACTGCGTCGGTGTGATTCCGAAACAGCCAGTAGAGAAATCCTACTGATTTGGTTCTGCGAACAGTAATATGCGAAGTAATTAAGCCGTTTTTGGCGTAAATGGGTGTCCGCTTATCACCCAGAGTTGGTCAAACGATATAAATGGACAGACAACCGACACTATTACGAGTACGCGGTAGGTGTTTTGGTGATGGTCATCGATAAAAACATGCCCAAAGGTATTATCGAGAAGGTTGTGAAGGTGAGTTGATGGGTCGATAGGTAGGGTCCAGGTGTGGGAGCTGCCTCCTTGGTGTCGGTAGCATTGGTGGTCAGCATGGAAAACAAGATCGGCAGAAAACAAATCAAGGAAAAAAACGAAGTCAATTATACCATAAGATTTAAATGTGATAAACACATTTTTTTTTGTGTAGCAGGCTCTAAAAAAAACTATTTATTTTCCCAGTCCCACATTTCCCAGTTTAATTTATATTTGTCTTATGTACCTACAATTAAAAACCATAATTTTGTCTACTTAACGTGTTCTTCACGTCAAACGAATCCCGACGTATGGCTGATCTCTTACCTCCGGATTTTAACTGGACCAAACTTTACTAATGAATTAAGAAGATCATGATCATGGCTGATATCAATCAACTGAAGATACATTCAACATTGGTGAAGCTGGCGAGAATAATCCCATCAAACAATTTAAACTGCAAGAAATCTGTATATGCATTTTTTTATTGCTGAAGAAGCAAATTTTTGCCTGAATAAGCTCCTATTTAGTATTCAATGCTTATTGGGAGGGTACCCAAATCCAGATACTATGTAGTGAAAACTGCAGTATTACCTAGAAAGCTGTCGGTTTTCCATATCAGTTTACAAATAAACTAATTTCTTACTTCCGTATGGTTATGGTTTGCTTATTAAAGAGATTTTCAGCCGTAGGCTGGTTCATTTCTTATTATTTTCTTGACGTTCAGTTAAAAGTGGTCAACCCAAGTTGTAAGTGAGATAACTGTCTGTAAGTACAAATAGCATCGTACATCAATTTGGAAAAATGCTTGGATCAGGGAAAAAAGTGCACTTTTTCCATAGTAATTCCCAAATAGCGTTTAAAGCCCAGTGCAGATTCAGGTTACAGACAAATTCTGGGAGGATCATCAAGATTTGATTTAGAATCAATTGTGATGCATGGTGCAAAATTGAAAATCATCAATTTTGCACCATGCATCACAATTGATTCTAAATCAAATCTTGTGATCCTCCCAGAATTTGTTTGTAACCTGAATCTGCACTGGGCGTTTAAAAGTTATTTGGGAATTACTATGGGAAAAGTGCACTTTTTTCCCTCATCCAAGCATTTTTCCAAATTGATGTACGATCACTCTAATACATATAAATTATATTCCACTTTTTATCTGATACTCGATCATTCAAATCCCAATAATCTGGAAAATGAAGAAACAAACATATCAAAATTATTGCGAGATGCTGTACCACATTTTTCATTGAAAGTTGTAAACGACTTGACAAATGTCCAACATTCAATTTCCGTATGGAAAAACAAGAATAATCTAATGCTACACACGACGCGTAACATGTCATCTAAATAAGTTCAACGTCCAAATCAACTATCATCTGAAAGTTGTACTTTGTACAACGATCTTAGATTTTAAAACTGTTACTTTTGCGTCAAGTTTCACAGCTATCAGTCATCACTCCGGTCGCCAGCAATATAGCAAAAGCGTCAGAACAGAATAGCATTCAGCGGTAGTAATACAACTCAAGTGATTGATCGTACTCGACTCGTAATGACCTGACCGTCGAAGGTTTCTGCAGCCTATTCGTGTAGTGTTGAAGTTGAACATTTCCGCAAAGCTCCAACCGTTAGAAGCACACGCACACAGGTCTCGCCGCCGCGGCTCACGATAAGGTACACTGGGGGAAGTTTGACGATCAAGCCGTTCAACTTTTGAATAGTATCTGATTTTCGCTCTACTACGGTGAAATCGTTGCAAATAATTGCTTCAAGCGACATTTTACGAGAATGTATTTTTTTTTTCATTATGGAATCAAATTGAAATTACCCATGTAATTAAACAGCAAATAAAATTAGTTTTTTTTTTTTAATTCTTGTAGACTCATTCAATTAATTTGTCGAAGGAAATGAGCAATATTGCGAGACGAATATGTTTTGTTCATAGTGTTTGTTTTCCTTTACTATCGCCTGAAAATTATAGTAGGTGAAAATGCTTATTAGTTTTATAATTTATCAACGAAAATGTTTCAGATTACTAAATTTATGTTTCTTGTAATGTTATGCGGCTGAAATCCAGATAGTTTTCAATGAATTTTTGAACATGGCAAATGTATTCTGAATTATCTGACCATAAAATTGGGATTTGATTTGAAATTTGCACAACAAAACAGGTTGTTGAACATTACATCGAAACAGATTTACATAGGTCATTCCATTGGTTGTGCAATATTTCGTTGATGACCTGTTGTTCATCAGAATGTGCGCACAAATTTGCATCCATAGTGGCTGTTTCTGCAATTGAGTACATCGATATTTGATACATCAGCATGAATTCCGTTGATTTCTTGCTGAGGGTGTTCGCTTAGCACCAACTTTTCAAATTTGAATACAAATATATACATATAGATGTTAATATTTCGCAAACATTTTCTTGGATTTGGTCGTACATACCAAAACGTATTCGTGGTGTAGCTAGATCAAACATTAACCATCGCTTTTGAGCCCTCTTCATCCCAGTGTACCTTAGATCTAACGAAGAAGACTCTCACCAACACGCGAGGCACTCTCGATCAAGTCATGATCACAAACGATGCCAGCCTGCTTTGAGCTTGTGTGAATGGAAAACAAACATTAGTAATCACAGTCGGCCAAGTCAGCGCGAATTTAGCTGCGCAATCGCAGTAGGCACTGTTCTGTTTTATAGTGCTAAAGACTTGTTATCGCCTCGTTTTGTATATTCTTGGACCCGTTCGAATCAAACTGCACATAGTGGAACTAGTTCATTTTTAATGTTTTGTTTGGTCGGATCGCGCAAGGTATCGTCTCACTGGAACCGGAATCGAAGAAAGGCTAGCTAATTCGGTTGTGTAATAAGAGTTAGTGTTTTTTTTTTGTTTTCGACGGAAACTGGTCGCGAGTGAGATATCGTACAAGAACAAGTGTGGTATGAGCAAGTGAATCTATACCTTGGAAAAGTGATATCACAATAAAAGCAATCCAGAATTGAGAAAGTGTGAATAATTCTCCTTGATAATGGAGAAAGAGTACGTTCTGAATAACAATGTGTAAGTTTCAAACCATGAGCTTTTAAGCATGAAAATAGAAATCTGCTTCTGACATGGATTTTCAAGTACGTTTGTATTACTGTGCTTTGGTAGATATTGCTACGCGTATAGGTAGTGGTTGGGGAAGTAGAAGGCAAGCTAATGCCGTGTTCGAACAACAGAGTTATAACGTGTTAAAAGGGTATTATAAGAATTATCATCAAGAAAAACGTCATCAAGATTGCCTTAAAACATATCACAAGACCGTTGTGCGAACATAGCATAAAGCTACTGTAAGAGGACTTCTAAGCACACCGATGTGCATTGTACAGTGTAGGTACTTCGCATGATTGACATGGTGGAGACCTTTTACGGTGACTCTTCAACGTCATAGCTTTCGAATGGTGCTTGTTCTATCTATTGGGTTATTAGCTTGCCCAGGGTCAAGCAGTTCATTATTGGACTAACGTATTAATTCAAACGATGTCACGTGTGTCTTAAAAAATCGTTTGCAGCAGCGTAAAAGACATTTTACAAAAGACGAATAGAAAGGCACTCAACGACAGAAAAATAACGATCTATCACAACGGTTATCGGAAGCATTGCAATATGGGATGAAGGACTGCAGCTGATCATAGTAACACGTCGTACGTTGTTGTTAAAGTTCAAATGCAAGCTTAACATTGTATTTGGTCCTAAGTAACATTGATGGAGTTTCTGGGAGTTAGCTGGGAATGTCTTAACATGGCCTTGAGGATGCAAAGAGAAAATTGACGAAGAGAATCTGTAAATGTTTCTTAGGACCTAATGCATTGTTCAGCTTGAAATGACGTCAAATCTTGATAACCTCTTTTCTTTGCTAAAGTTTGAAGCCTTTATCACATAAGTGCTATGAACAAGCGCATTTTGAATACCCTGCCATTGCATGCAGTTCAGCTGCCTGATAGTGTAATCAAAAATGCCACTGATTACTGGACTGCAATTATGAAACACCTCAAATACGTAATCATGATGAAGTACTATAGCCTGTTGATATGATTGATCCAAAGAACGTTTGTAGCTCTGTAGTACATGGATACATGGTGTGGGAAAACAACTTTTGTTAGAATTCATTGCACTTGAAACAACATTGAAATCAAGCTACAAGCTACACCAAGATTATTTCACTGATTTATGTGAAATTTACCGAAATTTCACCACTGAACGTTCGGTAAAAAGTTCCGTGATTTTTCACAGATATTATGTGAAATAAAAACAGTGACAAATCACCGAACTTTTTACCAAACGTTCAGCCGTTGAGATTTCGGTAATACAGTGTATTGTCAACAATAAGTTGACCTGGTCCCAGACCGAACCGAAAACGAACAGTCACCCCCGAAGAAAGTATTTTACGATGGCCTTTTGCAGCTACTCAGGATACTTGAAATTAACTAGTCGGAAAAGACGGGCACAGGAGGACAAATCGACACATGCTGCTTGAAATCAAAAGATCATTTTAGAACAATGTTAACACTGCATACTATTGACATGAATAAACCACTTCATTTAGCTTATGATGCCTTTCAAAATCTTAATTTACACCTAAAAGATTGTTTAATTTAAAACTGGAAATAAAATTTAGTTTATACAACGAAATCCACGAATCTATTCGTTATTATCTGCATCTAAATAGATTCGTAGTTGTCATGAATCTAGTTTCGTTATAAATGATTTTGTTTGGTATTGCGAACGAATGATTCATAAAATAAAAACGAAACTTTTGTATCGATAGAAAAAAGTATGAAAGATTCGTACACTCAAAAAAGAATATGAGTGCATTGTACGAAAATAAAGCAAAGGGCAACGAAAATTTTGATCAAAAATATTGGATCATATATTTATTTTTAATACATTTTCGAGATCTCACATATGGATAATGGGGTGAAATTTATTGTTTAGCAGTGCATTTATAGTGACCAGTGACCAGTGGATGACAAAAACTGTCATCTATTTCTCAACGATAAATGGGTGAACGGCCAAATTGCAGTTCACGATATAAAAAACGATATTCAATATTATTACAACATGAATGTTGTTGGGTAGTTTATGTGACTGGTAATCCATTAATATGCCAGACGCTCAAATAACAATGCACATAACATTTCTATAATATGTAAGTGCTTGTATTTGAGAGCTATGCCAAAAACTGGAACATCTGGAATATGCGGTGCGTTTGCTCGAATCTACTTTTTCTCAACGATAATTTGACTTTCAATAAACCTCTTACTCTAGCTATTTGTTAATTAACAATTATCTAAACCTGCACTCAGAGAAAACAATTATCAATATGTATAAGTTTGCTTTATGCTTTTTAGCCAAAATTCATCGGAATCCCTTATAAAATATTGATGTTCAAAAAATAATAAAACGGAGCATACTCGGATCGAACCATGAACGTTGATATTATGGGGCCCATGTCCTGACCACTCGGCTGTCAACGCTTGGGAAATGGAAAAGGCTCAAATGAACGAAAACCGTTTTCCAAAACTTTAGGAGCTTATAAGCATGCTGCCGTTTGGCTTTGTTTGCCTTGCTGATAAATGGGCGCTTCCGAGGAACTTAGCTATTCAACCCCTGTGCAGGCTTGATGGAGCCTCACTCGTTTGAAATGAGCCGAGCGTAACATTTTTCTGAGGAGTAGAATGCCTACTGCCAAATAATTTAACTGAGCTTAAGAGCTTGTGAGCGAAGGGGGATAAAATGAGAGTGAGGTTTGCTGCCATTCATGTTCATGTTTTCTATCACACACTCTTACTCTGGGTGAACTCTAATAGCGAATTCGTTTATTATCGGGGTTAACACCAGTTCCAACCCAGTGCGAAACCGAACTTTTTGTCAGTGCGAACCTCAACCTGAGCTAGGTTTTAAAAACAAACGAGCAAACTGACGTTTGTCAGAAAACAAGCAGACCCAATCTTGATACCCGATCCAGGTTGGAACTGAATAATAAACGAATTCGCTATAAGCTTCTTGCGTCGAACAAAAAAGTCATATGGAGTCTCGAAAAGCGCACCTCACGTCAAATCATCCTCTCGCTGAAGTTCATTCTCCCTCTCTTTCGAGGAGTTTTTGTTTACTTCTTCCATATTCCTGCCGCCACTCACTCGAGATTAGGGCTGGCTAATCTCGCAGGACAAGAGTTTTTCAAAACCTCAAGTGAGTTTGAGGAGTTTCAGCAAGCCTGCCCCTGTGCTACGAGACGGCGACGATTTTAGTTTCAGAAGAATTTTACCATCTGCTGCCTTGCTAATACTGTTCTTTGCACTTCACGAACCACCAATTTTCGGATACACAAGGGAATTGCTTTTGAAATCATTGTGTTCTATTTTTTTTTTCAACTGAATCAAATGCGATCACGTCGAGATCAGGTCGAGCCGTTCGCTTCTTTCAAGTCACATATCGAAACATAAACATTCGACGGGTTTGCCGATGGAAACTTATTGAAAACATATCAATTTTTTAAGTGGGCACTTTTTTGCCACTGGTTTTTTTTTTCAATAAAAATTGATTTTTTTTTCTATAAGTAATACTTTTTTTAGTGTTCCATAAGTGAAACTCTAAGAGAATAAAAAAAATTAGATATTAAAAAAGACTACAGTGTGTTTATTTTAATTTGAACCACATAAATGAGCGAAATTCAAAAAATGATGAGGTGGACACTTTATTTTTTTCTATTTTAGTGTAAGAACTACGTCGAGTAAGTCATAAGTCATGCTAATGAAATCCATAAGTGTCGGTAAAAAGTTGTGCCTTTTGAAATTTTTAAGTTTATTTGCCTTAGTGTACCAGGTTCATAGCTGTAATTAAAAATCTTTCTCCTTTGTTTTTTTTAAGACGGATGTTTAAGGTATATTTTAATGCAATAAGATCACTAAAAAAGCGCATGCATTTCGATGAACATATGAAAAGATTTTCGAAAAGGAGACTGACATAATTGAGTATTGTATAATATTTTTTTTTTATAATTCCTACAAAAAAAAAGAGATCTTGAATAATACTATTGGCTTATGCTTCAATAATTTACACAAGAAATGATAATAAGTATGAGATATAAATATATTTACATCTCCATGTATTTTATCTTCAGATCCCAAATTTCAAAAGGCTGTTTTTTATAAGTGAATAAATGTTGCTCCCATCGTGATAAACAAATTGCTGATTATGACATTTAAAAGGCAAAACTGACAGCTTTTTTGATTTCAAAAACATACTTTGCACCCTCTTCTTGTAACTTGTAAGGTAAACAATTAGTTATGAAGTAATGAAATTGGATTGTTAGCGGATTGCTTAAATAAACAGCAAAAAAGATTATCTTCCATTTAATTAATTTCGGTATTTATGACACCTGCTTTCAATTTTATTTCCAGCTACTAAAACACGTAAACGGCTACTATTTTGTTCTCGTTAGGTCCCTTTCAATTCACATCCGAGTAAAAGTGGCGGCAATAGATGGAAACGACTGGAAGTCTAAACAAACAACCCAATAAATTATGAATTTTACATCCACGTGCACAGAATTGTTCAAGAGCTTCTGGAAAGGCCGGAAAACTTCAGGGATGTTAATAGCTTTTTCAAATCTTCCGTGAACATCAGAGAAGATCAGAGAATATTAGGGCAGTTCAGTAAATTTCAATTGAAATACGCGACTTTCAAATAATGTCTGAGAAATTCAGAAATTTTTTTTATTCCGATTTTTTTCTATTTTTTTTTTCCAAAAAATGCATTTTTTAAATCATAACTTTTGAACCAATGAACCGATTTGAATGACTAAAATATCAAATGAAAGGTTATTAAAAATACTTTTCAGAAAAAATATATTTTCTTTTTCGAAAATTGGAGTTTTGTATTGAAGAACTTTGATTGTATTTGTTTTTAATGGTTTTCATGGTTTGTAGACAATGGGCGTAACACGTTTTTATATATTTCTACACAACATATCAAAAAATCAACGATGTATTTTTCTTCGTTTTTGAGTTACGATTTTTTTTAAATTACCATGTTTAGAAATTTCGCGCATTACTCCAATACGACTAGATTACCCTGCGTCTCCATTGATACATATCAAATGTAACATGGTTATATTACTTACTTATTTCAATTTCTGATCCTAGACTACCATGACATTCATAGAAACTTGAATCAAATTTATTGATTGCTTTTGCGTTATGTGTAAATAATACTTACTACAGTGATTCATAGCATAGGAATTCAAATGGAATATTTTTATATTATTATTATTATTATTATTATTATTATTTTTATTTTAGTCACTTTAACACTCTTGGGCCATTCGTGACTTGTCCGGGGGTGATATTAAATTTGGGTAGTACATCTTTCACGGACTGTTTGGAACTCCATATCTACACAGCAAAAAAAAAGTAGTGTAAATTTCCGTTACTATGATGCACATAAATGGAGCGTCATAAATCATACAAATTTACATTATAAATCGTGTAAATTTATGAGACATGTCATGCAATATTCCATATATTGTATGCAACTTTCCACCTTTGTTTGCAACATTTCTTGCAAGCTGCTAGTTTACGTGAAAAGGAAGTTGAAATGAATGTTTGCATGCATGGATGTTTACATCAACAGTAAAATTCAGATTTTTTTAGTGTGTAGCTCATATTTGGACTAGAATCAATGCTTTGATAAGACAATCTTATGGTTTCCAACTACACACTAATTGAGTCAGTACCGTAAAACCGAGTTTTTGAATTGCGGAACTGTTCGGTAAAAGTTTAAAAATCTGTGGAAAATTTATTATTGAGAAAATTTGTTCTGAATTTGTACATACTTAGTTCTGTTAACCCCATTTAATGATAGAAAATAAAATTGGTCGATTTCATTGATTCCTTACGGATAACGGTCATTTGAATTTTTACCGACTTTTTCAGTAATTCAAAAACCCAGTAAAAAAATATTGACCCCTGTAAAAAAATCTTAGTGTGTATGCACAAGGCTGGTTTGAAATAAAATTCATTCATTTTTTATTTTTTTTTTTTATTTGTAAACATAAAACATGCTTAAAGATACTTTCAGAGTTTCACAGAATGTTCTTCTTCTGAGAACGAGAATCGTTTCACAATAATATAATTTTCATTTTTTGGCCTAAAACTATGATATGACTGTGTTCCGGAAATTTGTTTGACACGATTATAACGGGTTTTAAGTTTTCTTTCCATCGCTTTATGATCAGCGTCTGAAAAAGGCATAGTGCATTTTTGAATCGATTTTAGAAATTGCCCATGTAGGGGAAATGGCTCTAATGTTGGCCTATGCATCTAAGATTGGGCCCATCGCTAAAAATCTCCTATTTATCAATTTTATCTACATTCAAAGGGCCATTAACTATCCACCTACCATCTTCTAAAGATCATTCTCTAGCTAATAAATCATCACACTAAAGCTTCATGTTAGCATTTCCAACCAACTCTGAAAATCGTTAACTTCGCGTATGAAGTAACATAAGAAAACACTTTGAATGTAACAACTCAAGGCGGGAGTAGCCGTCAACAATGCTGATGATGGTACAGCACGCAACAATCACCCTACTGCTTTCTCTCTGAGATGATCACGTTGGTCATGACGAGAGGAGCAACACAATAGTTGGGTAAAGAAGAACTGCATTATAACACACCATCGACTGGAAATGCTCTCGCAGCGTGGGGCTTTAGGTAGTGATGAAAACGTCGCTAGAACTATTCCACAGCCGCAGTCAGTTTATGAGCAACAAGAGGGACGCACATTTTTGCCTGTGGACTTGGAGACATACTTCAAGTCCCCGCGTACATCGTACGGGTTAGGCAAAAATGTGCGTCCATCTTGAAAAACTGTCGCTTTAATGGCCCTTCGCTCATTTTCAACTTCTATTCAATTTTCATACTGCCGTACTCTAACGGAACTATCCACCTACCCTCTTCTAAAGATCATTCTCTAGCTAATAAATCATCACACTAAAGCTTCATGTTAGCATTTCCAACCAACTCTGAATTTTATCTAGATGAACACGTCATTGCACAGTGCACAGTGGTCCAGAATGCAGATTTAGCTGGAATGATATGTTTTGAGCCTGAAATTGAAACTTTAGACTAAAAGTCTCTTCTACAAAGTTGTTCCTTATAGTTAGGCCCTCATTTTTATGACAATGAATTCTAGGGTGGTTCCTATTATCATTAAAATCAAAAATCTAACTTTTTTGTTTGAATAAATTAAGGTATACATTCTTCGGCAAAGTTATAGCTGAGCTAATTTCAAGCAACTTTGTTGAAAATAACTTTTTTGTATCTCTTAAATTGGCAGATATAGAGCTATTTTCTTGAATTGAGTTAGGGTGACTCTTAAAAAACAGTTTTTTTGCTCTATTTTTCTTATTTCGAATTTCTAAGCAAAGGTGTCTTGAGATAACTTTTAGATATTAAAAAGGCGCAAATTTTTGCTGCACAAAGCTTGTCAATATCTTTCGTCGATCAAGAGTTATTGACGTTTTTATACTAAAAATATGCACTTTTCAAATGTTAATATCTCTGGTTGGGGCAAACAAAAAAAAAGTTTATTGGCAGCATTTGAAAGAGCGTATGTTATTCTCAATAATATGAAAAAATTGGAGGTATGTTATTTTTTAAACTCGTATAAAATCAATTTGAATTAATTTATATTTTTTACTATATTTGAGTATATCTTTTTTATTAGAAGAGATAAAGGCAACAAATTCGGCAATAAAACATTCGTCTTAAAGAGTTTTAAAAGTCTCTAGAAGATGACTTTCATGATAAATTTCAAATAAAAAAGTTATTGGCAAAAGATGGATTTCATAGGACCACTCTAATGACAAATTTATATAAAATGAGATAGTACATTTGTTTCAATATTTGGACATTTAGTGTCTTCGAAGAAGTTTTTGTTCTTAAAAATTCCCTTCTTTTGGTGTTTGCAGACGTCAGGGTGGTCCTCAAATTAGGGAATTTTTAAAACTAACTTTTTTGTTTTACAAAATATAAACATGTGTTGTTCAAAAAAGTTGTAGTTAAGTTACTTGCAAGCAACTTTGTCCAAGAAAATTTTTTTCTATCTCTTAACGTTCTCATTTTAGAGTAATTTTACGGAGTTGACTTAGGGTGTTCCTGGAAAAATAGTTTTTTAGCAATAACTTTTTTATTTGAAAATTCTCATGAAAGTTATCTTCTAGAGCATTTTTAAACTCTTAAAGACGAATGTTTTATAGCTGAATTTGTTGCCTGTATCTCTTCTAATAAAAAAGATATACTCAAATAAAGTAAAAAATATGAATCAATTCAAATTGATTTTATACGAGTTTAAAAAATAACATACCTCCAATTTTTTCATATTATTGAGAATAACATACGCCCTTTCAAATGCTGCAAAAAAACTTTTTTTTGTTTGCCCCAACCAGAGATAATACCATTTGAAAAATGCATATTTTTAGTATACAAACGTCAATAACTCTTGATCGGCGAAAGGTATTGACAAGCTTTGTGCAGCAAAAATTTGCGCCTTTTTAATATCTAAAAGTTATCTGAAGACACCTTTGCTGAGAAATTCGAAATAAGAAAAATAGAGCAAAAAAACTGTTTTTTTAAGAGCCACCCTAACTCAATTCAAGAAAATAGCTCTAAATCGGCCAATTTAAGAGATACAAAAAAGTTATTTCCAACAAAGTTGCTTGAAATTAGCTCAGCTATAACTTTGCTGAAGAATGTATACCTTAGTTTATTCAAACAAAAAGTTAGATTTTTGATTTTAATGATAATAGGAACCACCCTAGAATTCATTGTCATAAAAATGAGGGCCTAACTATAAGGAACAACTTTGTAGAAGAGACTTTTAGTCTAAAGTTTCAATTTCAGGCTCAAAACATATCATTCCAGCTAAATCTGCATTCTGTACCACTGTGCAGTGGTCGGAGATGCCAATTTGGTGAACTTAATTGTTTTGTGGTAAAACCGTTGACTTAATCAAAAAACTGCCTTCAAATGAATTGTTCACAAAAACATTGCGCATATTATGACAACTACCAATATTTGTCATGGCATACTATGGAAAAAATAAAAAAACTAACTTTTTTTGCAAAAGAGATAGAAGGGTAGTTTTTTCAGCAAAGTTGTAGTACTCACAAAAATATGAAACTTTGTAGCAGACACAAAATTTGTATGACGAATAATTTTGAAGATATTAAACGTTGTTGATGGAAACCCCATTAAATTCAGTTTTTTAAGTATAACCTTTTTTATTACAGTTTTTGAAGTAAACAATGTTCTAAAAAAATGTAAACAACATACAAATACATGTTTTTGCTCAAGACAATATGTGGCTAAAATCATCCCTTTCAAAGTTATAGTACTTTTTACATTTATTTTTCCTTAATTTCAGCTGCATATAGGGGAGAAGGTGGCAAACCGGGATACAGCATCAAGTACTCTTTTTAAAGCTTAGACTCTGTACTACAAACTAGTGAAAGTTTGGTTAGCGCCAATTCATAAGTGAGTGAATAGGGTCGCGTTGAATGTTCGCGTGTTTGGCCTTTTTCTATATAAAAATAACCCTGTCTCCTCATTTATGACCGGTAAATTACGGATTATAGAAACAGATATTATCAAACTCATCCGTGAACAACAAGGAAATTTTCTGTATGCATGCATTAAGGTTCAATTAACTTTGATGCATTTTTTTTTAATTCAAAGGCAGTTTTTTTCGACGCATTATGTTAGATTGCAAAAAGCTCGCGTCATTTTTTGTAAATTATCAGCAATCTGAAATAATGCGTCGGAAAAAACTGCATTTGAAATTTTCCAAAAAGCATCAAAGTAAATTGAACCTTAACAAAAAATGATTAATTTAAACAAAACATTTTCTAAGACAAGCACTTTGTGTGCTTAGTTTACTCCAGTTGTCAAAATTTGACAAATTGTTACAAATTTTTCGAATATTTTCTACACCTGGGCTACAAAATAAAAGTAAAAAAAATGGAGATGTACTGGACCTAATGCCGAAAAATTTAAAGTCC
Organism: Ochlerotatus camptorhynchus; assembly: GCF_037179485.1. NCBI lineage: Eukaryota > Metazoa > Arthropoda > Insecta > Diptera > Culicidae > Ochlerotatus > Ochlerotatus camptorhynchus. The sequence goes on from NW_027040666.1 coordinate 3,641,433, forward strand.
GCAAGCAGCTTATCCAACAACGCTTCAAACATGAATTGGAACTTCTTGTTGACATGCCACGCGGGAATGGAGCCGGTTCGTCGAACGATGGGAGTACTGCGCGACGTTTCTTTGAGAATGCAGCAGTTCCTGCAGAGATTTTGGGTGTCGACCTGCAGGTGTTTGAACGTTGCTCAACTATTTTGCAGGTCTTGTCTTCCAGACGAGAAATCAATGTATCTAAGTTCAAGAACTATTGTCTAGAAACAGCTCAGTTGTTAGTAGCTCTATACCCTTGGTTTTAATTGCCCGCCACGGTCCATAAGATTTTAATGCACGGATCAGACATAATTCTCAATTTCAATGTTCCTATCGGACAATTGTCTGAAGAGGTACAAGAGTCGCTAAATAAAGTAATGAAAAGGTTCAGAATAGATCACACTCCAAAATCATCACGAGCTACAACAAACGGTGATCTCATGCGGCGACTATTAGTTTCTTCAGATCCACTGGATTGCGTGTAAAATCTCAGAAGAAGGACAAAGAGTTTTCCGAAGATGCACAGTTTTTGTAAGATTTTACAGACAGTGAAGAGGAAACAGATGAAGAGTGAAACTTTTTTTTATTTGTTATCATGTTAACTTCTCAGAAAAATTATTATTGTTAAATTACAGATAAAACTACCTAACCGCAAGACAATTGTGTTCTTCTTGACTCAGCGGATAAATCAAAGTGAAAACAAAAGGGTTATTTTTATATAGAAAAAGGCCAAACACGTGAACATTCAACGCGTCCCTATTCACTCACTTATGAATTGGCGCTAACCAAACTTTCACTAGTTTGTAGTACAGAGTCTAAGCTTTAAAAAGAGTACTTGATGCTGTGTCCCGGTTTGCCACCTTCTCCCCTATATGCAGCTGAAATTAAGGAAAAATAAATGTAAAAAGTACTATAACTTTGAAAGGGATGATTTTAGCCACATACTGTCTTGAGCAAAAACATGTATTTGTACGTTGTTTACATTTTTTTAGAACATTGTTTACTTGAAAAACTGTAATAAAAAAGGTTATACTTAAAAAACTGAATTTAATGGGGTTTCCATCAACAACGCTTAATATCTTCAAAATTATTCGTCATACAAATTTTGTGTCTGCTACAAAGTATCATATTTTTGTGAGTACTACAACTTTGCTGAAAAAACTTCCCTTCTATCTCTTTTGCAAAAAAAGTTAGTTTTTTTATTTTTTCCATAGTATGCCATGACAAATATTGGTAGTTGTCATAATATGCGCAATGTTTTTGTGAACAATTCATTTGAAGACAGTTTTTTGATTAAGTCAACGATTTTACCACAAAACAATTAAGTTCACCAAATTGGCATTTCCGACCACTGTGCATTGGAACGGTACTAATGGATATTTTTGGTCGCTATTGAAAATTTAGTCGATTGCTGAATTTATGTATGGGTCCAAATTAGGGGCATTTAGGCCGACATTACATCCATTTCCCCTATATAGCTCTTTAAACGCTGTCCAGACTGGAGAGTTATAACATGTTATAACGGTTGTCAACTAATTGCAACACAGAAACCACCATCAAGATAGCGCTATAACATGTTATAACTCTGTAGTCTGAACGTACTATTAGCAGTTGTAATGAGATGCCCTTGCAAGATTGCTTTAGCAGCATTTCGTTTCAAGACTCCTCCCAAAGCATCACATGGACCTTTACCGTGGCATTTGGCGAACAAGTTCCACTCCGTATCTATACCAAAATCCTTTTTCATGTGGCACAAATTAAAGGCTGTTATCTTATTTTTGTACTGACTGCCTGATCCATCTGAGAAAAAGTGAATTTTTTTAAGGCTGGGTATCTTACTCTTGATGAAATTTATACAATTAACTACGAATAATCGAACTGAAACATGGTTGTTCTTGGTAAACTCCGCGATTGCAGTGAAACTAGTAAACATTAAATCTTTGGTATGATCATCTCTATAATAAATAGCAATTGGTGTATAGTGCACTGTGCGTTTGCCGAATGAAATCCTTGTACAGCGTCTTGTACAACAAATGAAAAGTTTTCAGAAAAATCACATATCATGATACATTCCGTTACTTTCAAGTTACTTTTGACATATTTCAAGTATTTACCTTGTTGTTCAGCTTTGAAATTATGTGGAGATAAATCCGATAACTTTTCCAAAAACATGTCTATAAACTCTTGAGTTTCCAACTCCACTAAATCCATGATACAACGGTCAGCTTGACGCCATTGTTTAAATTTTAAGGATTCCACATTTCCATCAGGTCAGGATAGTAACCATTTCTGGAGTCAAATTTTGTATACCTGGCCAATGTTCACTCATTTTTAACCAACACCGTTCGGTGGGGTTGGTGCAAAGTATTTAAAAAAAACAAGTTATGGTATGATTTCACATCAGCTGGAAGTGACTTTCTATCTTGAAGAGTTTTAAAAATTAATTTAACATTTTGGTGGTAAACACACACACAAACAGTATGTGTGTCACTCGTTCCTGCAAGAATGCAATGCTTAGGGCGGTTACTTGCAAACATTTTAAACCCTATTTTAGTTGCGGGATATTGATCCTTGAAGATGGCATGAACTTACAATCAACATTTTTTGTAATAACATAGTCGCGTTTTAGAGCGACGCCGGTGGCGTAGTGGTAAGCGTGATTGCCTCTCACCCCAACAGGCCTGGGTTCAATCCTAGTCGGCGCCGCCGGGATGTTCTGAGGCATAGCATCTCTGATCACGCCTTCCTTCTGAAGGGAAGTAAAGCCGTTGGTCCCCGGTTCATGGGTTGATGGGTCGATAGGTAGGGTCCAGGTGTGGGAGCTGCCTTCCTGGCGTCGGTAGCATTGGTGCTCAGCACAGAAAACAAAATCGACGGAAAACAAACCAAAGAAAAAAAATAGTTGTGTTTTCCTGGACAGATTCGGCTTATTTCGTCACTGGTATAGAAATCACGGACGAGTGATCGAGTTTCTTCTGCTAAAGACGCCCTGCTCAGCTTTCTTCCTGGTGACGTCATTATCCCCTTGTCCTCCTGTAGTGTTTTGGTCCGATCCGCCATATATTGAGAAACACCGAATTCCTTCGTTATTTTATATTCTAGGTAAAGTCGTGAGAATGCCATACTTCTCTTTATTGTCATGAGTTTCTAGAAACTTTTCCTTGAGTTGCTGAATGATTTCATCATCGTTTGTAGTAGGCACACTGTCAGTACTTCTGATCGATTGTAAACTGGGGCTTCTAGTGATTCTGAAAATGAAGTTAAAAAAACATATTTGACATTACTGTAAACACTACACTACATTCGAGCCTGACGTTACAAATTTTTCAGAATGCTATAATGTGTCGTCATGCTCGTTTTACTCATGGCTACCAATGTAAATACATTTTTTAAATACAATATTCACCTCGGCTGTTGACAGCAGGAACATCGGATGGTCCAGCGGTGGGCTCTTCGGGTGCGGGTGTATACATTTTGAGGTATCAATTTCTGCATATGAAGGAACTGCCATCTAATTTCACTTTTTTCTTCACCGCATGAACTTGAAGAGCTTGGGTAAGATTCCTCTTTAAAGCATTTGAAACCCACAAACATCAACAAGAACACTTAAAATTCATCGTTTCACTGGCTGTACAGAATATCGTTGGATTAACAGAGCTTTTGTTTCCTTACTGATTATTTCACTTCTAAGTTCATTCTTAAATATGCCACCATGCATTGTACCTTCGAACGAACACCTTACCTACCAAGTTTTCCGTATGATTTTAGGGCTGTGTCTAGTCTAGTTAGCTATTTACTTGGTGAACTATTCACTTTGAATAAACAAGCCTATAAAAGCAGAAGCAGAAAATTGATATGGATTATGTGAGTATGTCAGCTACATGTTTACCAATGGAGACGCAGAGTAATCTAGTCGTATTGGAGTAATGAGCGAAACTTCTAAACATTCATTCATTTCAAAAAATCGTTACATATGTTGATATGTTGTGTAGAAAAGCCTAAATTTTCAATAAAAAATATAAAAACGTGTTACACCCATTGTCTACAAACAATGAAAACCATAAAAAACAAATACAATCAAAGTTCTTCTATACAAAACTCCAATTTTACGAAAAAAAAACTTTATTTTTTTCTGAAAAGTATTGTTAATAACCTTTCATTTGATATTTTAATCATTCAAATCGGTTCAATGGTTCAAAAGTTATGATTTAAAAAAAATGCAATTTTTGGAAAAATTAGAAAAAAAAAATCGATTTTTTGACCACCCTAACATGGAAATAGTCACTCTAATGAGAAAATAAAAAAAATATGGGTCTAACATGTTTCGATAAGGAACAAAACTACCAATTGTTACGAAATTCTGAGAACCACTATATCGTTTTGCTATGGAATGGCTGTATATCTAAAATTTTGGAGTGATTTTTTATTTATTCATATTTCTTTTGTAAACAAACTTGTAAATCCTACTGTTTATATGTACTACCGTCCTCCGTCAATACTACTTAATAACCTCTTTAGTATACAAAACAATCGAGTATACTAAAGAGGTTATTAAGTAGTATTGACGGAGGTTTACTTACCGCACCAACGAGTCGTATGGTATTTGTTCACGTCACCACTGAAATTTTAATTACATTTGAAAGAATCCACACAATTTATAAAATTATAACTTACATTTTAACAGCAAATACCGGAGGCAAACCCTAATAAAAATAACCATAAAAGATAACTTAACGACGTGTTCGGGGTATCATCCAAACCATTTGTGGGATAGTTTACCCATCCGGGATACAGTTCGTTTATGGTATTTGTTTATTAGGGAAGGCAGTTGGAACTTCTGTTCGTTTGCCAAACGGTGCTGATACAGATTGACAGTTTGAAAAGTGCTCTTATAAAAATATTCAGTTAAAGCGATCAAAGTTAATTCAAAGTCAAAGTCGATTAAGAAAAAATATAATTGTTACAAACCAAACATCGTTTATTTCAATCAATCGCATTAATGATGCAATTCAATTAAATTTATATATTTTACGTAAATGGAGTGCTCTTTTAATTTAAAACTTTTTTAAGAACAGAAACAACCAAGAGCATTTTTTTCTGCGTGAAACAGAATTATACGTACACGCAGTTATACATTACTTTATTTCAATCATTGGCGCTTCTAATAGGTACATAAAAAACATCAGTAAGTAACAGCATCGTTCTCAATATTGATTCAACTCAAGCCATGCAGTTCGAATTCATCTTATTGATTGACAAGCCTTAGCCAGTTTGCCCTAAAATCAATTTCATCGTGATAAAAATCTGTGATAAGCTTGGTATTTTTTTTTTTGTTGTGTACGATTACAAAACTGATTATTTTTTTCATTATTGCTTCTTATCTTTTCAAGGCCAAAAGTATGTTAATCAATATATATTTAGCTTCTGAGGTCCATTTGTATATTAGTCGTATATTTGAAAACCGTACACGTTCCTTGTTGTACGCTGCAGTATTCGAAAAAGTCATGTAATTTATAGACCAAATTATAGTGCACTGCGGGCTCACTTGTTTACATTTTAGCTCATATTTACACAAGAAAGATTTTACGTGACAATTTGATGATGAAATAACAACCATTAAAAATAATGATTTTTATTTCAGTGTGTAAGCAATGTAACATCGAAATTTTCTTTTTTTTGGCTATGTCTCTACAGGGATTTTACGCCGGCCCTCAACTTAGTGTTCTTATAGCTCTTCCACAATAGTTAATTGAGAGCTTTCTAACCCATTTTTGCCTAAGTATGGTTGTGTGGCAAGTACAATCATACTCTATGCTCAGGGAAGTCTAGAAATATTTCAACCCGGAATATTCCTAGACCAGACTGCGAATCGAACCCAGCCGCCTACAGCATGGTCTTGCTTTATAGGCTTCTCTGACGTTTGTGAAATGCACAAGTTTTAGTGCAGAACTTTAGATAAGTTATAAGTATTAGTGCAAGAAAACCTTTGGATTTAGACAAATTTCTGCACTAATACTTGTGCAATTCACAAACACCAGAGAAATCTATAGCTGCGCCGTTACCGACTGAGCTAAGGGAGGCCATCGAATGCTTAAATGTGACAAAATGATCGTATGTAACAGGTTTTACTGCACTTATCCTTAGAGCGATTCATTTTATCGCACTCATACTTAAGAATTCAGAGATCTCTTTGTGCTTATTATCAGCTATGAAAGTGATTAAACTTCAGCCCTATGTATGCACTTTCAATGTCCAATCGTGCTGCGGCTACGCGTTGTTCACGCTTGCCTGTTTTCCTACATGTATGACCACTGTGAAAGACTTAGAGCGAGCGATAACGGTTACTGACGTCACATCCAATATGAACCTTGTACCGGCGCGTTGTTTTCAATTCATTGTGTGCTCCATTTCTTCGACTTCGAATAATAATGGTCCGATCCTATGAATGAATTAAAAACGGTCAGCATCAGGCGACGAAAGGACAATTGAACGGTCACGATATTGTTGTCTGATTCCACATGTATTCACACTTGTGGCTTTTTTCTTTTCTTTCTATAGACACTTCGATGATGCATCATTTCAGTGCTATCGAAAGCAGACGCTGACACTTTTGTTTTCTTTTTGACCGAGCGCTCTAAACAGTTTCCAAAAGGGACTGATCACTTATCGAATATAGTTTGGGTATAGCTTCACGTGTATCTTTCTGGAGTGTCTATAGTTTCCATATATGTATGGTTTTAATAGAGCATTTCCAGGAGAAATCTGCCAGAAAACGCCAAAATCTTGCCCGACCATTTCTGATTGGAATGAAACTTGTAACATGTATTCGGTAAGGGCGATAATGATTTTTTCCATAGGTCAAGAGAACATTACCACTCAACACTAATCTATCAAAAGGACGTATGTGTTTTCACATCTGTATTTTTCAAAAAAATCATAACTAAAAAACCGTTGAAAATAGCTGTACAACAAAATATATACTGAACATACTTTTTTATTTATTTAAAAAAATCAACAATCAAATTTGAAATGCATTTTGCTTATCGCTATCTGAAATATAAAAATCTGAAAATGCTTAGAAAAATAATATAACTTCTTAGATGGAAAAACTTTAAAGAAAAAAGTTCTTGGATGAAAATCATTTTTTTTTGGCTCATCCAGAGCATTTTGATATGGAATTACCTTAAGAATCATATTCTGCTATTATAATGTGCTAATTAATATAAAAACTTTGAATTGAAAAAACATGAAAAGTATTTCTTCCAGAATCTTTTTTAATTAAAGTTTCTCCATCTTAGAACAATTTCTATTATTTTTCTAATAACTTAAAGGATTTTCAGAAAAAAAATACAGGTCGGACTCGATAATTCGGATGTTTGAAACAATTTAAAATGTAGGTTCTCATTCAAATAGCCAAAAAGTAAGCAAAGTTTGCTTTTGTGGGCCAATGTTAAAACATAGAAGGGCGTGGTATTGAAATTCAAAAAGCTTAGAACTTCGTCTTCATAGGTGAAACAAATAAAATGGCGCCCGTGGTCACGTTTTGAGTAAGGTAGTGTACGCCTGGAATTGTGAAACTGTGTACAGCCTGGTACCTCAGGATCGATCTGAAATGATTAATGATGCTTTAAAGTGAACTAAATTTATCAGGAATGACCTAAGAATGGGTAAAAAACTTCAAATTAGACGAAATTGTGCGATCTCAAACTTTTTGGTCGATTTTTTACCTCTTTAAGGCTTCAGAAAAAATAGTGAATAAAAAAAAATTGGTAGATTTTAATGAAAAAGGTTTTCGTTCAAATTGTCAAAGGTAGAAGTCGTTAAATTGTACCGTTTTCAAATTGCACGTAGTTTTGAAAAATCATGTATCGAGATAAACGCGTTTAAAGTTTTGGTAACAGTCCCATGGCGGCCGGGACGCCACTTCGAACAATGAACTGTAGAAAATTTTCTTGTGCGTGGATCAAAAAACCCTTTCAACACAATATAGTAGACAATTACACCTTTCAAAAAATGCAATAACAAAAAAAATCGATTTTGAATGAGCACCTACCCGTAAAAGGTGATGAAAATTAATTGCACTGGGTTTATGTAACCAAATTGGACTTTTAAAATTATTTGGATCTTTTTCCTGATGATGGTCACATATAGTAATAACTTCTATATAACTTTCGATCTGGTTTTTTGCGATCAATTTTCATCTCACTTTCTTCAACAATGGCTTAAGCCACCCATAATTTTGAGTGGATCCACAAGCACTAGGATGGGTCAACCTAACAACCCTGTGCTTTCCACAGCTGTGCAAAATTTGATCGAATTTGGTTTAAGATCTGGATTTGCGGGAGATCTCTAAAGTTTGAATGGGCAAATGCGTGGGAAATCGTGTTCAGATATCTGCAAGAATTAAAAAAAAAATAGCTCTATTTGGCCCAATCTCGGATATAGATTGAGTATACTAAGCGGATCAACTTTGTTGAAAACTGTCAATCTTTTCGACAAAAAGTTATAAATATTTTACTTTAGATCAAATGCTACACACATACATTCATACACTTCCGATCATAAGTTTGGGTTCACCCTTAAAAAAAATGCAAATGTTTTTAGCTTATGTCTCTGCCATTTTACGACCGATTTAAGATCTTTTTTTTTCGGTCATTTGAACAGTATTGAGTAAAATTTAGGTGGTTGTTAATTGGTATAGTATATTTTACAAATTTTGTTTATTAAAACTTCTCCTAAAGTTACAACTTTTTTTCAAAATTCACACTGAATATTCATCACTGATTTTCTCAGAATTGAGAGTGGTAGTACAACTTTTATTCTATACCCATCGTGATATGTTTGTGAAATTCTTTGAAAATTTAAGAATATGATTTAAATCAATAAAATAGTTATTCGAATAAAAATGTGGGGTCACTCCACAGTATGATTTGTCGCTGTTGTAAGTTTTTTTTATACAAAAATAGAAAAATGTTATGATCCACATACCAACGTAGTAAGTTACATTGATTGCTTTTCAACTACTGCAAAGAGAACTAAAATTGTACAAAAAATGGCAAAGGTATAGACAAAACAACATTCCCAGGCAACAATGCAAACCAAATTTTCAACTATGCAATGATTCACCTGGTATGTTCCTTCACAGCTCAGGATGGCATGGTATGGTGACCTCAGGATGGCTTCTTACCTTTCTATATTATTATTTGGTTAAAAATGATTAAAATGCATCAATGGTTGTCGTTTTTGCTTACTCAAATCCAATACTCCAGAAAATTATGGCTCTGGATAATGGAGCCCCGGATCATCCAACCATCGGATAATTGAACCCCTGCATAATTGAGTCCAATTTGTATGTTTTACTTTGGACCAATAAGCAGTTTGCATTTAATTTATTTTTAAAATAACAATTTAATTCATAAATTTTCTATAAAGCTTAATTGTTTTTCCACAACTTCTTGTCAGATACTCTGGAATCGTTTTTTTAGTAAGTCCTTTAACAATTTCTATTACAAAATAAAGGATGTAATTCGAACTCAATGTATTTATTGTTTAAATGATTGCAAAAATACCACCAGTTAGGCTATACCTATTATGCTTTGCTCCAATTATGGCCTATGGGAATTCCATAGGCCATAATTGGAACACACCATAATAGGAACGTATGCCCATAACTGGAACACCCACCCACTCATAACAGTGTTATTTAGTTATTTTTAGATCGTTCATCGCAGCACTTTTTTTTCTTGGTTTGTTTTCTGTCGATCTTGTTTTCCGTACTGAGTACCAATGCTACCGACGCCAGGGAGGCCAGCTCCCACACTTGGCCTATCCATCCATCAACTCATGGACCGAGGACCCACGGTTTTACTTCCCTTGCGAAGGAAGGCGTGATCAGAGATGTTATGCCTCAGAAAATCCCCCTGACGTCGACTGCACCCAGACCCTTTGGAATGAGAGATAGCTCCGCTTACCACTACACCACCGGCACCGCCATTCATCGTAGCACTTTGTATATTAACAATTTTGATTATGTACAATGATAACGTGACTTAGACATGACAGCGGCGGTAGTTGAGTGTTAAGCGTAAATGCTTTCTTATCCCTGGGTTTAATCCTAGCCGAGGATGTTGGGAAGGGAGGTAAAGCCGTTGATCCCGGTCCATGTACAGGGTGTGTGACGAATTTTTGCAGCAAATGGCATATATTAGAAAAAAATACACCAGTTAGTTATTCTAGCAATGAATTTTGTGCGATTTATTTTCTTTCGCAACATATGGAAGTTGTAAGTAAATTTATTCAAAAAAAATGCCTTCCCTTTCGACGACTGTAGTTAGACGCTTCCGGAAACTGCAGTATGCACGTTTTAAAATGTTTCGTTCCATAGATGTCATCACTGCCTTGATTTTAGCTTTTAGCGACTTAAGTGTGGTATGAGGGGTTCTATTGGTATCCCGTTGGACGACGCCCTATACAAAATAATCCGTTGGACTGCTATCGGGACTGCTTGGAGACCAAATTTCTTCCTCCCAAATTTACGAAATATTTTCCGTAAGCCATTTCTGTGCTTTATTAGCAGTATGAGCAGGTGCTCCGTTTTATCACTTTCCCAAGCCTTTTTTAATATTATACACTGTTCTTTCAGACACATTTACCGACCGAATTATTTCTTTCATACTCCGGCGCGCAACAAAGCGACAACGGCTGACAGATTGCTCTCTTGTTTCGACATCTTTACGTTTACTCAACATTGTTTGTTTAAATCTTACACCTAACAGTATAAGCTATCCAGTGCTGCCAAGCCATAATCTGCAATCGACGCACGTCGGCGATTGGCACACGATTGTATCACACAGACCAATGTAAAATCAAGGAAAATAATAAGATGAAGACGTCAGGAATAAATACCTTAGGGGCCGTTCATAAACCACGTAGACTTTCTAGGGGATGGTAGGGTGTAGAAAAAAAAGTATACGCTAATATACGGGGGGGAGGGACTATTTCTCACAGTATACGAAGCTTAAATGTTTTTTTTTCCGAAATATCCAAAATATATTTTTTTCTTATACATTTCTCTTTAACTATAAATTAAAAAAAAAAATGCAAATATTGGTAAATATGCGTGAAAAAATGCGTTTTTTATCAAGGACATTAGCTCACAAAGCCTATAATATTTTGCCCCGTACAATAAATGCGTTAATGTGTCTTTTTGTATTTTGTTCCATCATGTATTCAAACATTTGGGCAACAAAATCTGCCTTACTGATCGTTGTTAGTTTTCAGATGAAGTCTTTGCAATTTTTAGACTAATCATTTGATTCATTGTTTCTCCACGAACTCTTACTGACACTTCAGGCTTTTAAGACGCATACAATAATCGGATAATTTCATTTGTTGATTCCCTGCATTTAATGGAAAATTCCACGAAAGAATTTAAAAGGAACAGCTTCAACATCGTCGATAAAATAATTGAAAACATTAAATGTCACTCTCAGAATGACAATATATACAATCAAACACTGGTGAAATTTTTTAGTGAACATAGTTTTAAAAATGTTTTTATAAAATAAAACTGAGTACCTATATGTTAAATCATGTGGGTTCTCCATCGTATCAAGATTAAATGTTTTCACTAAACAAAACCAACAATATTACTGATCTGATCGTAAGTTTTGTGGAAGCCAGCAAAGAAGCCAGATGAACAAATCTTGCGGAGCATTTGAAAGGGTCCATCAGCTTTTATAAACAAACTTGTAATGTCCATTTCGGACACATGCTGTGGTTACTGTATTTTACATTTGATCGTACATATACAGTAGCCCCTAAAGCATGCTGGGGTGGATTCAAAACTCGACCATCTAAATTGATCAATTATGAAAGTATATGTAGAATTTAGGCGAAGACAAAAAATCAAGAAGACTGGCTACTCTACCATTCTTTTATACGAACGCTATGAGACAGGTACGATCACGGCATCTGCCGCTCAAAGGTAAATGCTTCGAACGAATTTGATAGCAAAGATTACATCCTCAGAAGAAATGATTGTGTATTTGCTCATTTTTCTATGCGTTGCCACCACCTTCACTCAAGCGCAGCGCTAGTGTATTTGTCGCTTGGATTCTGGAAGAGTTGCCAGTCTTCTTGATATGATGTCTTTGCTTTAGGGCAGTGGGTGAAGGGATTCTAAAAAATCTACTGTAGTTTCGGAGGGAGGAGTGAGGGGTTAAAAAGTATAAAATTTCGGTCTGTGTAGATTATGAACGGCCCCGTAGGCCGTTAAGAAAATGGGCGTTAGGCAAAAATACGATAGGTATAATTCATAATCCTATGACAAATTGCAAAATTTCCCAATCATCCTCTCATGAGCTATTTTTTAGCAAAGGTTCAACTCAAGAATGATTTTTCAAAAAGACGTACCTGCTTTTGCATATAAATATTCAAACATCAGTTTTCCGAAACTCTTAGCTCGGCAACGCAAACTAATTGGTCGTTTTTTTTATTGACTTATTAAACGAGACACTTCCTTCAGCAATAATGAGTAGTAAAAAGATGTGAAAGACGTCTCTCTCGTATAATTTTAAATAAAAGGGTTATGCTATAAAAACTATTACTTTTCTGGACATTCTCTCTTAAGTAATAAAAATTGCTATAGAAAAATAATCATAAGTTTTACAACTATCAATTCTTCATCAAAGCTACCCGGAAAAAAATAACCATACAATTTCCATAAAATAAAATACAATTACATCAAAATCTATTGCCAACAATCGATCTTATTTATATATACAAGAAATTTTAACATGTTATTATTACAATAGATTTACAATGTTTCCCATAAAGTAAGAATTTTCAATAATAGAACAACAATACAATTAATGGTAAATGGCAAATTTTTGTTCGGGAAAAAGTGATTTTTTGTATGGTTAAGATACATAACAACCTTTCTGGAAACAATACATTCTATGGTTATTTTATCATTGTAGACAATATGATTTATTATAAGTACAATAATTTCTATTGTATGGTTAAAATACATTTCATTGTACCTCTATGGTTCTTTTTTATGGGTTCTTTAAATTATGATACCTGCAACTTCGTAGAACAGAGATGAACCAGCCGATGGCTGAAAGTCTCTTTAATAAAGAAACATAAGATAAAGATAAGATAACTTTGTAGAAGGTTTCATTATAATGTAATCAGAAATAACAAAGTTCAATATTATTATTTTAAGGTCCACTTTATTTTCAATTTCCATCAAAATGAAGGCTTTATTATAAACGTCAACTTCAAAGAAGAAGCTATGCTGGTGGTTAAGATGCATTTTCTGGGTCAAAGTATTTACCCAAGTAACCATAGGCACGTTTTTTCGCCTTTATGGCAAGGTGCAGCTGATCAACGGCTATACCAGTATTTGCAAGTTCTGATGAGGCCCGTATATAGCCAAAAAGGCGAAATAACGTGCCTATGGTTACTTGGGTATTTTCTTCTAATTTCAATATCTGGACCGCTGTTGATATAACATCCAAGGGCATAGCAGGTTCTTGTGATGGGTCTTCAGGCCAAACTGAGCTATGCTTAACGCCCTTAGACCGAGTGCTGTTGGACCGAATGGTTCACTGGCCCAAATGAATAATTACTCCACAATTTCACCAATAATATTGGTTAAAATAATATAACTCTCAAGGACTACTACGAACATTTGTCAAAGTTTAGGATTTAGAAAAAAATAAATAAAAAAATATCTACGATCCAGCAACTGAATTTCGGGCATAATTTTCATCGAAGAGAATGAAATTTCTGCCCGGAGGTATATGAAGAAATTTATTTCTTTTCGATGAAATTTATGCAAGGAATTTAGCTACAGGTCTTGAAAATTTTCCATACCAGCAGAGTTCTAAAAACTTTCAAAGTATCAGATACTTGAAGTATTTTTTGATAGGGAAATATAAAATCATATGTATCCATTATATAATAGATACCAGGGTTGTTAATCGAAACCCGATAACGTCTTTTCGTTAACGTTTGCTATGATAATTTTCCATTGCAGACGTTAACGAAAAGACGTTATCGAGTTATCGATTAACAACCCTGATAGATACAATATAGAAATTGGTTGGCATAGAAGCTCGCAATTAATAACTGTAGAATTGTTTCAAAAATACTAAGTTTTGAAAAGAAAGGATCCCTTTCATCATCAGGATGACGCTACTGTCTCCACTAGTTCGTAAATAAGCACCAGAGCATGTATTCAACTAGAATTCTCAAGTCATGTGCCGTAATGAAATGTGAGCACAATGATAGGGAAAATCTCGATAATACATAACAACAGCTTAACTTGATTGAAACAAAACTAACAGAGTCAGAGTACCAACTAGTAGTGAAGATACCTGTTGGTTCGCGTGGGCATAAATACGCTAAAATTCAACGACTGATGCCTTTGATAACAAAAAAAATGTTTCGCTCTTTTCAAAGGTTGATGTCGTTTAGTAGAATCCAACAGTCATCGTAAGCCACGTAATCACTGTCTTAAACGTGCAAGCGATTCACTAGTGTTCAAGTTTCCAATAGACTCATGAAACTGGTTTTACTTGCTCTCTGGCCCTGTATGTTCATCTGTTCCTGCGGTTGCCAGTGAAAAAATTCAATTGAAAGCTAAAACAAGGTGCGCGCATATCTGTGTACACTAATAAGTGCATCTCGTCGCGGTTTACAGTCGCGGTTAATGACTTCGGCTATGTTGCAAATGTGCCACCGACAACCGATTTGCCATATAGAAAAAAACTTGACTCTGTTAGAACATCGTCTGTAAATAAGGCGAGATGTTGTTAGGGGTAAGGGTTAGCCATTCATGGTTTGAAACTCGTTAGAAAAAGTTGCATTTGAAGGCCGTCTAGTTCATGTGCGATGGTTACACAAACTGTTTGATCTATCAATAAAAGGCAAACCACGATCAAGTACCTCATACTGCATGATCGGTAGTTACATGGCTCAGTGATAGAGAGAACGTTTAACCTAGTTGTGGTTAGACTATAATCGGCAGCGTATACTGCGGTTCCGATTTTAGAGAAAGGAAGAAAGGAAGAGGAAGGTGCGTTCTATAGAGTGATTTACGAAATCCACTAGGCAAACGATTGAACGCTTTGACATCCTTTATGTAACGAAATTTTGCTTTACGCAATTTGGATTACCTACACCCAGTCGCGATAATTACAGCCGTTAGTCATTGGAAACTTTTGCCATGAACAAACAAGCGGATCCACATGCAGTGTACAGTGAGGTAGAATTGAGCAAATCACGGAATCGTTTCACGATAATGACGGTTTATCAGAGTGTCGGATCGCGATTACCACGTGATGCCGATTTAATCGTCTAGTACCGATATAGATTAGGTACTCTGAACCGACTTCTACCAGTCATTGTTTTCAGAAGCACGAAGGGAGCAGATTGCTACGGTGGAATACGATTAACATATCAGGTCATGATATTTTTCTGTTTTTTTTTTAAGAACAGTGCAAATATCTGATCATTAAGTGACTGTCAAGTAATTCTAGTGTAATGGAACAGTTTGAAAACTTCAAAGGCAGTCTTGGCAAGGTCAAAGAAATCAGACTCTGAAGTTTACTACGTCTGTGACGAAGTGTTTCAAAATTGATAAGTCTGCAAAAGCTTGCATAGTAAGAATAATTTACTGGAATATTCTACGGAAAGTTATCAAACAGCGTACCGAATAAAACTGCGTTCATCCCTTTCCATCCAGATGATCTGCACTGCATAATGAGGCGACAAAGCATAATCAGCATATTCCTTGATACTGCGTACAGTCCAAAATTGCGTCCACCGGCAGCTTAATAGATAAATCCAGCTTTGCAGCAGGTGATTTCGAAATCAATAAATGTCAAGGCTACGATAATGATGCTTCACAGTATTACCCTTTGCCACAGTATTACTCCTGTTTATTGAGTTTAGATTTTAATAAGAGCACGTATTTGAAGGTATAAGTAGTAAAAAAAAAAATACTATGCACTAAACTAAAGATCCAATAGTTTTCAATTGTTTTTTTTTTTAAAGGAAAAGGGCTTATGTTTTTAATTCACAAGTAAACTCAATATTCTTAAACGAAGAAGCGACTGCTAATGGAATGAATACGATAAAGATGATTGATTTATTCATCGAACAATATCACGAGCACATGGCGCTTGAATCCGCTCATTCCAACCCACTGTGGTTTGGCATAAGGAAATAAGCTCGTGTTCCGCTTATACACCGTTACCTACCGTAAATATTGTATCTCACTCGTACACCTTACCTCGAAGTAGTAGTATTAGTAGTTAGTAACAACAACAGTACCAGCAAAAGCAACACTAAACAACCATGATATTTGTTAGCGTGTAGAAGTCACTACAGCCCCAAGATAAAAAATGACCCCGTGTTCCCCCCAAACACATTGCCATCATCGCATCGCTTTGGATCGGGTGGCGTTTGTATGCGCGACCAAGTGTGGTGACGGACACTCTACAGTCAGCCTAATGCGCGCATATGTTTTCATATATTTTTAGCCCGTCGTCATCGCCTTTGTCGTCGTAGTCGTCGAGGCAAAAATATTATATCGTACAACACGCATTCAGTCGTTCTTTGGACAGCAGTGTCTACAGGCTGTTCTAGCTCCGCGTTCCGAAATCCGAAACAAGAGAATAAAACCGGACAAGAAGGTCGTGTCGTATGCGCTTGTAGACTTGGATGAGTCAAGTGACTTTTCTTCTCGCGAGATAATTCCGCTAAGGAGCAAGATTCGTCACCGTCGTCTAGTTAGGGGTGTTCATGTGTTTGATTGGGTTCTGAAAATTTAATGCTGATTGTCGAAATTTACAATTGGTGTTGTTGAACGGATATGCAGAGAATCGTAAACGAGTAAACGAGTGGAAGTGTAAATATATGTAATAGTAAACGAAATTGCTTCGTACCCATACAGATAATTGCCCGTGAATGTTGTGAACCAAAGCACAGAAAAGCAAGAGAAAATCCAAAGAAGAAAAACCATGTCGGAAGCAAATGAAAGTAGTAGCAGTGTCACTAATAATTTACTCGATGACAACAGGAAAAATGGCGCCGTCCGAGTGCAGATTGTCCCGTCCCAGCCGAAAACCTTGTCCCATCTACCGACGCGGCCAGCCGTGGATCTGGCCTTTCACAATCTCACCTACCGGGTCAAGGAAGGACGACGCAACAGTAAGTATCGCGCCTTTAGGCCGTTTCAATCATATCTGCATCATGCATGGTAGAAGAGGTGTAATCACTTCCTTTACGCGCCACCACACATTAGACATTAATACAATATGTACACATGTAAGCGAACGGTTGAACCTCAGTTGTAATTAATGCACGGAAAGCTGAAGTTAAGTGATTCGCATGGAAATTGTTAAACAAAAATAATTGTGATTTCAAAAGTACAACCCGTTCTATCATGCATAATAAAAGTGTGCACGTTAATTTTAAATGAGTACCAAAAGGAATATCTGTGAGGTATGTCTATGAGTTCAATTGAATGCCTCTTGAAAAAAAAAAAACATTTATTTGAACTGTCACTTAAAATGTTCCTGGTGTAATTATTTTTTACGATTGTTTAGAAGCTCGTTTGCAATACTATTGATTAACGTCATATATCGTAAACATTTCTGACATAGCTATAAATCGCATACATTTACATAATGTTTCGAACGGTGGTAGCCTATAACAGTTATTGCATTAATATAAATATATTCAAGGAAGTTGGGAGATTTTCGAATCGCAAATATTAGCTTAGCGAGCCGGGAATCAAACTCGCCACGTATGGCGTAATGTGGCATGCTAGACTGGCCCACATTTATATGGAGGAAATGTTTATCATTTTTTCAACGGGCCAACCTCTAGATTTGTGCCATTTTGTGAGGAAACCACTCCCTGAAAATTTCTTTTTTTTCGGATTCAACACGAACTGGCGCTTTTGATTTTAAATTTATATGGGGTTATTCCCTAGTAGCGCCCTTGTTATAAATTGGTATTGGAAACTTATATACGACTTATTTCAGTTATAAACAAGTTGCTACTTGGGTTGGTTGAAATGTATGGAGAAATACCATTCCTTCACTTTTTCGTTAGAACTGGTTCAGCAAACTCGATTAAGCTCAGAATTTCAGCACGCGAAGCTTAAATTATCAGGAACAACTTTGTGCAAGATAGCATCACGATTAAAGTTAGAATTATGGAGATATTAATTAATTATGTGCATTCTTCTCGTTTATTGCAACCACTAGATGAACTAGATTAGCACTAAACATAAAAGTTCATATTTTCCACAGGCCAACATCCAGGATCATATCTTTTGGTGCGATATCCACTCTCTTAACGCTTTAGCTCTTTTTGATTTAATGTTCATATAGGAGATCTAGATGAAATTTTTATATACAAATTGATCATATACATTCAAAGCGAATATCTCAATACAACTAACTGAATTCATGATGCAATTTTCAGCAAAGTTGTTACTCAATAACTGAACTACGAGTTATGAAAATCTGAACCAAATCGAGGATAAGGAAACTTTTTTATGATCGATAGAGTGTAGGAGTGTAATTTTTTTACATGTATTTTATCCTAATTCCCCATAAAAAATTCAAACTAAAAGCGCCAGCTCATCCTATAACTAAATGAGCTGAAACTTTCAGAGAATGGTTTTCGCACTTAAAGGCACAACAATTGGAAAAAATTGAACTTTTATTTTTGTGGGCAAGTCTAGTGCCACGCTTCTCGCTTTTTTAACAAAACGCAAAAAAAAAAAGTATCTTCTAAGGATAATTGTTCATGTACCTTTCCATGCGTATCATTTGATTTAGCTATTCATTTGAATAAAAATATATCACATCCTATGAGCTTCAATGTCACCATGTGATTTGGTGGATTATCATGGGAAGTTTGATTCAATCAAGAAAGAACTTCACCAAAGTTGCCAAAACATCGACACTTTTTTGGAGTTGCTTATTTAATTTTGGTGTCCTGGAAGTTCTGATAAAGAATAAAGCTAAAATATATTTTCAAAATGTGTTAGCTTTATAAATATAAGGGGCTCTTTCTAAGCTACGTAGAATTTTAAGCGGAGTTGACGAGCAACACAGTTTGTCATACACGAGTTTACATAACTAATTTATGACCAGCTTGGTAGTCAAACTTTTCATCTAGCTACTTATTTACAACGCATTTATAACGAAAAAAGCGCTAGAAGTGAGGTAAACATATAACATAAGTCTAAAACCACTGTGATCAGTAATTTGATCTATTGTAGCTTATCCCGTTTCCTTAGTTTGGTGCATGTCGTATTACTCCATCACTTAGGAGAAATGATGAAGTATTGATGTCATTCTTGCCTTCATCGCCAGGAATCGATTCTAATTAAAAGGTCCGCTAGTTATACCTTTCGAAAAGTGAAAGCACCCTCCAAAGGCACACCCCTTTGTCAGTCAACACTGGATTCCTTAGCAACAAAATTAAGCAATGATACCGATAATGACCATGCATCAGAGCTCTAGTCTAAACCACTTCAAACTAGAGAACAGTGAATAGAAGTTTAGAAATCACTCAGATGAAGACTTACCAACTAATTGTTTTCCTTGTTTCAAGTTCATCCTTGGTGGACAAAGCTGAGTATTGTCAATTGTCAATTGTCAACAAGAAATAAAAAGTAACAAGGACTAAGATGCATTCCTTGGATTACTGAAAAATCTTGTTCCACTAGTTTGAAGTAGTCAGGACTAGGATTCGGTGGTAGATCTTACATCCCGTAACGTACCACGAAAAGGTGATCTACCCACGTTACGGGGCAATACGTCAAGTTGTATATGATTGACTTACGCAACTTGAGCATGTATGTCAACCTTCCAATTAATTGAATTTGTTTATGTTTCCATAATTAATTTACAAAACTGCTTTATTTTGTTATTGATTTTATTTCTGTTTATTTACAATAGAACAACACTACCTATAAAAGCATAACAGTCCCACATTAATTTTGATCTTAATGGAGTTATCCATTAATATCGATTGTAAACTCCGGTGACATCCAGAGGTGGCTACGGACAGATATATTTTCAACAGTGATTTTCTTGGTTTGCTGTTTTCCACATGGGATTGATATCCTTTTATGGACAAAGTAGGCATAATCACACTACGCTAGCAGCACTTGTATGTTTATATGAGGTTTTTAAGATAATTTTGTAATTTTTGTGTTATCTTATTTTTCGGACAAAGTTTGCGTACAAAATAATACATCGTAAGTTTTTTTTTTTAACTAGCAACATCTGTTGCAAAAATCAACCATGCTTTTATTCTATTGCTTCTAAACCCAAATCACGGTTTGATAGAAGTTAAATCGGTTGCTTGCTTGCTGCTGGCAACATTTGCATAGATTATTTAAAGGTTGGTCGTCTTCTGCTTGCAATGAAGTATCCGAAGTCATAAGCAGCCATTGCTACTATCGTCGACATTAGAGTGCTTCATTTTGAAAAAAGTTTTAAATTTCAATTCAATACGCAAATTTATGAGTCTATGCAAGAAATGACAAAGATTGATGAAGGTTTAGAGGATACCTATTGTGTTCCTTATTACATTGTTTTTCCTTTTATTTCTATTGCTATTGTATCACTTTCATTTTCTCTAATTCACTATTGACTTATAGGATTTAATTTCACTATCACTTAAAAAACTATAACAGATACGTATTTCGTTTCCTATGACTGAAGAAGTTATTTGTAGTAAACAAAATACGTATCGATTATAGTTTTTTTTATGATAGGGAAAGTAAATAGTAAAAGTGAATAGTGGATTAGTAAAAGTGAAAATGATATAATAGTAGTAGGGTATATGGAAAAATATTGAATTTCACTTACATTGCTCTAACTATAATTTTAGTTATCCAAACGATGAAAAAAAAATGTTATGTGATTGTCATTTTTTTGCATTTCTATTTATCTCTATATGCTTAAAAACTGATCGTAAGAACAACAGACTTTTTGTCCATTGTCATAGCAACATCATATTACACTGTGAAGTAATGAAATTGGTTTGTTAGCGGAATGCTTAAATAAAACAGCGAAAAACGGTTATCTTCCATTTAATTCGTAGTCGAAATACGTGTCTGTCATGGATACGAAAAATATTCAAGTGGAATTAAATGGAAGATAAACTTTTTCGCTGTTTTATCATATTACACATTTGGACCAGTAAGATATGAGCTAGCCTACGGCTAAAAATCTCTATAATAAAGTATTAAAAAAACATTAGGACCAGTAGAACCTAAGCTAGCGCGATAAGTGATTTTAATATAAGTCTGATTACTAGGAGAATTTCCCATACAAATTTAAAACCATACTGGATGGTGGCCTATAAGACATTAACCACTATTTCAAAACGAAGAACCCTAGTTGACATGCCTTAAGCACTTTCTTACATGTTCAGGGCTGTTACAACAGGCGCGGATTTCGCGATTTTCGCGGATTTGTCGCGGACTTGAACTTTCGCGTATTTCGCGGAAACATTAAATGATGTCGCGAAAATCGCGAAGGGACTGTTGTGCTGTCACAAAAATTGTGGAATTTATTGTAGCCTTTCCGTCCCGGATTATTTGCTGTCATCAATTTTGTTGTTCATTTGGCTCTCAAATTTTTACCGGTTCAAACCAAACACCCTGCAAATAATCGAGAAATGATCTCAATTCCATAAGTCATACCGGATTTACACGGGAAAATCCCTGGGGTCTGTCCAACGTGAGCTATTTTCATGTTTTTATTTTTAGCTGCTTTAGTAAATAAAATTTAATAAAGCTTGCGACTGTTGACACCTTTAATTCAAAACATTCATTTTTAAAATCTAACATTAATAAAAAATAAATAAATTTAAATCTAATAGCAATAGCAAAACCTAATAAAAACATAACCAAAACAACCGAAAAGACTATTGGAAAAACCTATATGCCCGAGCACACTTGACAGTGATTTTTGGTGCATTAGTATTTCATATCATGATTGATCAATCATCGGCTGCCAAAAACTGTCATTTTCAGAGAAATTACAATATAAAAATTGAAAACATTTTGTTTTCAAATTCCGTTACAACGCTATTTAATTGATTCATAATATTACTGTCTTCAGAAAAGTTGTGTTTTTTTGATGATATGGTAAATTTGTAAAATATGCGGATTCAATTTGCTAAGATTTATGAGCAAGTGAAAAGTAAAAAAACTGATTTTAAAGTAGTCCTGACAAAAATCCATTTATATCTCGCTAGACTTATGATGTAGAACTTTAATGTCTTCTGAAAAGCTTCATTAAACTCAAAGGTGTACACCTTTGCCGAAGAAACACACCTATTATCTTGTGGTTTAAAAAGTTTTAAGTGTAATGCCACCTTAATATAAAATTACAGGCATAATTCAAAAGATGCAGAATAATATAATATTATAATATTAATGTTATAAGTCGTATAACCGTCTGAATTCCTGAGTTGTTTCGTAAAGTACTGTGAAAGAATTAACACAAGACCTGGTTCTGTGCTGGCTTCGAATGTTTCAATCTCGAGAGAGCAAATCAATGAGCAAATCAATGAGCAAATAACTGAAAATAATGCTATTTCGAATCACGCCATATGGTGCTCAAATGATAGCAGTCCTCCAGATGAATTTTGCCTATGTCATTCTATACTTGATTAGTACGCGCACGGTGAACTTTAGACTTGATATTTCAATCTCAATGCTTTTGTTTTTTCATTTCGATAGGAATTCGGCATACCAAATAAAGAATCATATTTGTTTGTTATCATCCGTGTACTATCGGACGTTTCTACATTACTATCAGCACCATGTATCGTTCTTCTTCTTCTTTTGGCTTTGTTAATTTCAACTGGGCTCTCAACTTAGTGTTCTTTGAGCACTTGAGGAGTTGTTAATTGAGAGCATTGTACCATTTTTGCATTAGTATCATTTTGTGGCGAGTACAATCATACTCTATGCTCATATGGGAAGTTGAAAATTTTTCCAACCCGGGAACTGAGCTATGGGAGGATCCGTATGTATCGTACATGATCACCCATTCCAACTGCGTATAAAGTGCTTGAACTATCCGGCGTAATAAACCCTCAGAGGCTGTGTTATATCATCTTTCTAAGCAACTCATTATTTACGAATGGTAAATACAAACCAGAAGCCAGCGAGTCCCAAGATCCTTCAGCAATCGCCTCTCATGGTGCTATGTCGTGATTTCACTTTTTGCTTCTGCTCTAATGAATTCAAGAAAACAGAGCCGACTTGGATTTTAATTTCTTTGTATGTTACTTAACGAGCGCACGTTCCTCTTTGTGAGTAAATGGTAGGCGTCGTCCGGTCGCAGTTCAGTGGACGATGGAATTCCCTTCCTTTCTTGAAAAATGTGCATTGTGTTACCAAGTGTCTGAGTTCTCACCACAATCAATCCAATCCAGTGCTTCTTGTCTGTGTTGGATGAAGATAACGTTCGATTCCTCCCTGCACGTTGGGGGTGAATATTTAATCATTGATAATGTTGGTTCGTCGGTCGGGCTTAGTACGTTTATGCAGTCTTTGTTTCAACTTTTACAATGGATCCAAAACTGCTCGATTAATTCCTTCCAACCGGAGTTGAGGTGAACGATAACCAATACAAATTGAAATGGTGGGTTCCTCATGGCTGGATATCAAAAGTCACTTTCATTATATGTACGCGTTCCATGCCGTAGGATCTCCTGCTTGTTTCATACAATTAGTATGAAGTTTTCAAGTTCTGCCGGTCAGTATCTCAAACACGTGAGCCGTATCTGAGTGAAATACCTCCTATGGATTAATGTGCCTGCTGATAATAAACGATTCAATGGAAAATACGTATGACGTAGTTAGTTGGCCAAGCCCGGTGAGAACAAAGTACGACTATCGATTTGATAATAAAAATCTGAAAATTTATAAACCCCAGACGATCGAATGATCAGAAAAGAACGAATCAACCTGTTCTGAGAATAATTTTCTGCCAACTCAGAAACCGGTTATCTGCGATGAATGAATTATTGACTTTAGCTTAATTATTTTCCGGAGGATGCCAACTGAGCATCATGAGAGGTTTGATAAAAAAAATTACAATCAAAAATGTCAAACCATTCCATTCGTGCCGTTAGATTTGATAAAGAGTCACAAATTGTTAAAATTTTGGCTGTTGAACAATGGCTGTCTCCACAATCATTAAATAAACGTGTTTTGGTATGCGTATGTAAAACTTCTTCTTACAAAATAGTTGATTACTAATTACATACCTTAAAAATGGGCCAGAATTGTATGAACAAGTTCTGGATACATATGTTAACACTTTCTCACCAAAATTTTGCCAATTCACTCACGCATTCATTATAAATTCATTAAAAAGTTCGAACTTTCAATACCTGCTTTCTCTAGCTTACATCTCGCGGAGTTACGTTGCACTTTCAGGTCAATTCACTTTTAAAGAAAATATTTGCTTAAATAATACCATTTGCATCGTTAGAAATGGAAGGCGCGAATAATGTTGTAAGATGAAACAGTTTTGTTTACTTTTTTTCTACACACTGCATTACGAAAGTGTGTGTATGAATCATTTATCATAGCATTCAGTGTTGTCAATTTAATTGAAACAAATAGTGTAAAAACAATGCTTATGACGCATTCCGCGCCAAATCGTATTCGGAGCTCAGATTTCAATGAAACTTTCTGGACCTTGACTAAATAAGCCAATTTGCATATACTTAGTTTCTTCCAAAATTTATCTAGACTAACTTTTAAGAAGAGTCAAACTTTTTTGCCGATTTTTTTCAAAAAAATATTATGGGAAAATGACACCTCCTACAAAAATGTGTTGTATGTATGACTTTTAGGAAAATGACGAAATTATCGAAAAAAAATACTGAAAAAAAATTCCATTAGAGACGTACATTGAAAAAAAAAAACGATTTTTATAATTTGAAGTCAATTTAAAAAAAATGACCATGTTTGATTTGGATGAAACTTTGTCTCAAGATAGGTAATTATGTTTACTACGTCCATACATCGCGAGATGGGCACTTCTAAGGAAAAAAAATTTCTATCAAAAACTTTTTCATGTCTGATGTGATTTTTTTTATTTGCCATTTTCACAAAAAACTAAACCAGTGAAGCTCAAAATCATCTCAGAATCCAATAAAGCTCAATTTTCGATTCAATTTTGTCTAATCAGCTTTTATGTTCACTTTGATTAATCGAGAATTTCATATGATTAGGGCCAAATCGTATTCGGAATTGGCAGCATCCTCTCAGAGCTCAATAAAACTTTATGGATATGTAGACCTTGTCAAAAAATATCATTCTCTTATTCTGTTGTCTACTACTGAGGCAACATCTGATAATATGTGAGAAAAAAAAGACAACATTTTCATATATCATTTGTTTATATATTTCCAATGTTTTAAACCTATTTTCATACATGCTATTTTTTCCTTTTTCCAATCAAGTTAAATATTTTTGGTTCATCTTCTGAATTAGAATACCTTTTTGCCGCTACTTTGTCTCCAGCTATAGGCACAAAACTACGGAATTTCTGTGTGCCAGATATTGTATTTGTGCTATTATCATATCGCATAACGTCAGCTAGAAGTAATGTTTTAACTTGTTCTCAAGACATATTATAAAAAAATAATATAAACAAAATTGTAAACATAGCTCTTAAGACAACAATTTTAAAACGGTCTAGACTGATTGACGACAAATAAATAAATAAATAAATATAGTTCTACGAGTTCTTCTGACATTTCGATGTACTGTTCAGTGGATATGTACTCAAAACGTAGTTTTGTGATATTTTTATCTGTTTGTTCAACTGCCCAGTTATATAATTCTCGTGGAGTTGTTATGGTGTTTCCATAATCTCGAGCAAGACTAGCTCACTTTGCCATTCGCTTGAGAGTGCCACCAATGGCATCACAGGGACCTCTTCCATGAAACGTTGGAAAAAATGCCATTCTGCTTCTAATCCATGCATTCACTGAAATCTACACAGACTAGCACAGTTTTTTTTTGTATTGTGATGCTGCCCCATCTGACATAAAAGTAATTTTAGAAAAATCTATCGATTGCTTAATAAAATCTATCATTTTTTAGATGAACAACTGAACTGCAACTGTATCGTGAGTCATTACTTCTGATAAATGAAGCTAACATTTTCAAGTTTATTGTCTTTCTTAAAATAAACTTCAAATGGATGTATTGTTGCTTGAGAACTATTCCAGTGATATTGTTGTGCAGCGTTTTGGATAATGAATGAATAATTTTCAGAAAAATCACAAATTGCTAGAAAGCACACTTTTTGCAAGCACGGAAAAAGCAATCAAATGTTCTAGTTGAAATATTACACAGCATTTTTTCTATTATTGCATCTTGTGACATAATTTTTAAACTGTGATCATTAATTTTTCATTTTCAGTAATTGTACAAATACATACATTATGTATACCAGTAGAATCAAGCAAAATGCAATGTTTTGGTAGCAATTGTCTAAATACAGTGAAACCAATATTAATTTCTTAATATTTATAAACAAACATCATGTACGCTTCTTTGAGGGACATCATTAACAGGCGTTTTTGAACGTGTTCTTTTCGTCCATTTCTAAACTCGGAAATAAAATCATTTGTTCCGGGCATAGGTCTACTAATATCATTGTCATCAAAAAATTCCCTAACTAGTTTTTTGTATCATCGTTGATCCCATGCTCACTTCTTTTGTTGGGTGTGCTTAGAATACCCTGCTCATTAACAAGGCTCTTCACCTGCCTCACCATGTACGTTGGTGCGTTGAATTCTGCTACGACTTTATTCACGGACCAAGACTTTGGCAATACTGATAATACTGTTATCTGATCTTTTCTGTAAGCTGTAGGCGAATTAAACTTCTCTTTTAGCTGCACAATCATTTCTTTGTATGCCTCGACTTTGCTAGTGTCTGCTGTATTTAGGACAAATATATTTTTGCGCACTGCTTTTGAAATTACTAGAGATTTTTTTGAACAATAATCCATGCTCCTCATGTTCCTCGATGAAACTGGAGATAAATTTAACGTTTCCACAAAGCTATTAAACTTCTCAACATTGTATGGGCATTGCAGATCATCTGCTGATGGAACTGCCTTCAATGATGGAACCGATGGTACCGTATCTGAAGGAACGAAGAAAATTTAAAAATAATAATAAGTGCAATTAGGAGATTGCAGTTAAAAATTGATAGAATCATCAAGATGACTGTTCTTACCTAGCTCATTTACGGATTGATGGCTATTCGTAGATGAACCTGGATCATCACTATGCTGCTGCCTACTAGTTGACGGTTGAATATTTACTTCATTTCCAACTGATCGGCGTTTTTTCATAACTGGACTTCTATTATGAGATATCACGCTACGGCAAGACTCACAAATGCTCATCGTTTCATCAATTTTGTGGTTATATCCTAGAGAATATATTTTTTCTACCATCGTTGACGATATGGCCCGTAACTTATTTCGGTAGCATCTCGGATTATTTATATTTGCATAATATTTCAATCCTTTGAGCCTTAATTTACTACTTTGGTCCATGATAATAATTTTACTATAACTTTTTTTTTTATTTCTTTATTATCGAGATTTTCAGCCACAGGCTGGTTCATCTCCCAATTTACAAAAACTTGTCTTAACAACTTTCGTTATCAGATTGACTGCTGTTTGTATGAAATCAACCTTAGTTTTATAGTGCTCATAGGTAGAATGAAGTGGTAGGTATATAATGTTAATGGTTTAGGTATAAACAACAGAAGGGCACATAGAATTATGATGCGATAGGTTGACTTCCCAAATCGTTGTTGATACGAAAGAAGATCTCAATTTAAATTTTATTCATACCTAATTCTTTAGGGATAATTTTATCTAAGAATGCTAAGTTGCTATAGAAGTATCGGGTTTTGCCTCAGTAGTAGACAATGTAATCAATTATATTATTTTCTAATGATATAAGCCCTTTTCATATGGAATTCTCGATTAATCCAAGTGATTAGTTGCTGATTAGACAAAATTTAATCACAAATTGAGCTTCATTGAGTTCTAAGATGATTTTGAACTTCACAGATATAGTTTTGTGTGAAAATGGCAAATTAAAGAAAAATCAGTTCAGACATGAAAAAGTTTTTGTAAGAAAAACTTTTTTTTTCTTTGAAAGTGCCCATCTTGTGATGTATGGATGGATGGTAGTAAACATAATTACCTATCTTGAGGCAAAGTTTCATCCAAATCAAACATGGGCATTTTTTTATTCGAATTTAAATTTTAAAACAGACTAGCACAGTTTTTTTTTGTATTGTGATGCTGCCCCATCTGACATAAAAGTAATTTTAGAAAAATCTATCGATTGCTTAATAAAATCTATCATTTTTTAGATGAACAACTGAACTGCAACTGTATCGTGAGTCATTACTTCTGATAAATGAAGCTAACATTTTCAAGTTTATTGTCTTTCTTAAAATAAACTTCAAATGGATGTATTGTTGCTTGAGAACTATTCCAGTGATATTGTTGTGCAGCGTTTTGGATAATGAATGAATAATTTTCAGAAAAATCACAAATTGCTAGAAAGCACACTTTTTGCAAGCACGGAAAAAGCAATCAAATGTTCTAGTTGAAATATTACACAGCATTTTTTCTATTATTGCATCTTGTGACATAATTTTTAAACTGTGATCATTAATTTTTCATTTTCAGTAATTGTACAAATACATACATTATGTATACCAGTAGAATCAAGCAAAATGCAATGTTTTGGTAGCAATTGTCTAAATACAGTGAAACCAATATTAATTTCTTAATATTTATAAACAAACATCATGTACGCTTCTTTGAGGGACATCATTAACAGGCGTTTTTGAACGTGTTCTTTTCGTCCATTTCTAAACTCGGAAATAAAATCATTTGTTCCGGGCATAGGTCTACTAATATCATTGTCATCAAAAAATTCCCTAACTAGTTTTTTGTATCATCGTTGATCCCATGCTCACTTCTTTTGTTGGGTGTGCTTAGAATACCCTGCTCATTAACAAGGCTCTTCACCTGCCTCACCATGTACGTTGGTGCGTTGAATTCTGCTACGACTTTATTCACGGACCAAGACTTTGGCAATACTGATAATACTGTTATCTGATCTTTTCTGTAAGCTGTAGGCGAATTAAACTTCTCTTTTAGCTGCACAATCATTTCTTTGTATGCCTCGACTTTGCTAGTGTCTGCTGTATTTAGGACAAATATATTTTTGCGCACTGCTTTTGAAATTACTAGAGATTTTTTTGAACAATAATCCATGCTCCTCATGTTCCTCGATGAAACTGGAGATAAATTTAACGTTTCCACAAAGCTATTAAACTTCTCAACATTGTATGGGCATTGCAGATCATCTGCTGATGGAACTGCCTTCAATGATGGAACCGATGGTACCGTATCTGAAGGAACGAAGAAAATTTAAAAATAATAATAAGTGCAATTAGGAGATTGCAGTTAAAAATTGATAGAATCATCAAGATGACTGTTCTTACCTAGCTCATTTACGGATTGATGGCTATTCGTAGATGAACCTGGATCATCACTATGCTGCTGCCTACTAGTTGACGGTTGAATATTTACTTCATTTCCAACTGATCGGCGTTTTTTCATAACTGGACTTCTATTATGAGATATCACGCTACGGCAAGACTCACAAATGCTCATCGTTTCATCAATTTTGTGGTTATATCCTAGAGAATATATTTTTTCTACCATCGTTGACGATATGGCCCGTAACTTATTTCGGTAGCATCTCGGATTATTTATATTTGCATAATATTTCAATCCTTTGAGCCTTAATTTACTACTTTGGTCCATGATAATAATTTTACTATAACTTTTTTTTTTATTTCTTTATTATCGAGATTTTCAGCCACAGGCTGGTTCATCTCCCAATTTACAAAAACTTGTCTTAACAACTTTCGTTATCAGATTGACTGCTGTTTGTATGAAATCAACCTTAGTTTTATAGTGCTCATAGGTAGAATGAAGTGGTAGGTATATAATGTTAATGGTTTAGGTATAAACAACAGAAGGGCACATAGAATTATGATGCGATAGGTTGACTTCCCAAATCGTTGTTGATACGAAAGAAGATCTCAATTTAAATTTTATTCATACCTAATTCTTTAGGGATAATTTTATCTAAGAATGCTAAGTTGCTATAGAAGTATCGGGTTTTGCCTCAGTAGTAGACAATGTAATCAATTATATTATTTTCTAATGATATAAGCCCTTTTCATATGGAATTCTCGATTAATCCAAGTGATTAGTTGCTGATTAGACAAAATTTAATCACAAATTGAGCTTCATTGAGTTCTAAGATGATTTTGAACTTCACAGATATAGTTTTGTGTGAAAATGGCAAATTAAAGAAAAATCAGTTCAGACATGAAAAAGTTTTTGTAAGAAAAACTTTTTTTTTCTTTGAAAGTGCCCATCTTGTGATGTATGGATGGATGGTAGTAAACATAATTACCTATCTTGAGGCAAAGTTTCATCCAAATCAAACATGGGCATTTTTTTATTCGAATTTAAATTTTAAAACTCGATTTTTTTCAGTACTTTTTTTCAAAAACTTAGACAATTTCCTAAAAGTCATCCATACAACACATTTTTGCAGGAGTTGTCATTTTTCCATAATATTTTTTTTTGGAAAAAAAATGCAGAAAAAGTTTGGCCCTTCTCAAATGTTAGTTTAGATAAATTTTGGAAAAACTAAGTTTATGCAAAAGTGCTAATTTAGTCAAAGTCTACACTTTTAGAAAATTTCATTAAAATCTGAGAGGGTGTTGCCAGCTTCGATTCGAAATGCGTCTCTAAACTGTGCTTAAACTGTGTTCAATATAGAAACCATAAGTAATAAATCTTTTAAAAAAATCATATTTTGTTTTTAAAGGAAAAAAAATGAAGCTAATGAATCTGCAAATGTTCTATAGAAAACATATATATCATTCTGGTTGCACTGGTTGAAGCCATCAGCTGATATGAAAAAGGCAGCAAAAGGATGATGCAAAATCAAAAACATAGGTTTGAGTTCTGGAATCAGTTTTGGAAAAATCGTTTGTAACCAAAGTGTACAAAGTATGGTTTTAAATCTATCAACTACTATACTTACTTGACTTGGTTGGACTTGGTGGCTAGGCGCATAATTATTTTATTGGCATGATAGGTCGTTAATATTGGCAAATTTAAATGATTTTTTTAATAATGTATAAAGCAAATGAAAACTTGGCTAGGTAAAGTTTATTCTTGCTTTTTCAAATGTAAATCAAATTGCATGCAATCTTATGCAAAAGATAAATTGTGTAGCTTTGTGTAGCTAACATTTTAAACATTATTGATGTCCCTGTTTGTAAACTAATTCAATGATAATATCATACATCAAACATCAAATAAAGTCGAGTTCACGTGCTTCTATTGAAGCCGGCGCTTGAGCGGTTGGTGGTAGATATATTCTGCTATAAGTTATTCTCTGAAGTAAAAAAAACGTTCCAATCATTGTTTTACCATGCCGGCTCGGCTGCTGGCTGGTACCGACAGACCTGTTTGCGGTCATGCATATAAATTTATCACGACCACGGCCTTGGCAGAGAAGAAAGAAACAAAAAATGGCAAACAGGTTGCTCGCTAGAAAATTCGTTTCTCTTGTTAGGCAAAAGAAAAAAAACTAACACAAATAAGGCTAATTGGCCGATTGATGCACGCACTTTAGGCTAGTTGTTAAGATTTCTATGCGAAGTGAATACTTAAAACTTATTTTACTTCCTATGTGTAGAAATGTTTGCCCATTAAGACGAATCCGTTGGGTAATTGCTCAAGCTTCATTGCATTTCGTATGGGATTTGTTATCTGCGATGCTTCATTTTACCCGTCAATCGCCTGTAGAAATGACGAAGTTCATTGTTATGACAGGGTAAATACTGCAGTTTGTATTTCTCATTAATTTCCCACTGGAATAACTATCGCAACACGCAATCGATTTCTCCTCCCGGATCGAATCAACGTAGAGTTGTTCTCTCGCAGCTTAATTAAGGGTTGATTCACAAGCGAAGCCTCGTCATGGCGGCATTTATAATAATGCAAGTATGAGACACGTGACTGACCGTGACCTTCGCAGGAAATGCTCGTTTTATTATTCCGTTGTTCGCAAAGATAAATTACAATCTCGTCTTTTTTTCGCAACGTTCTTTTCAGATGTGAAAACCATTCTGAAAGAGGTCAGCGGCAGGCTTCGCTCAGGCGAGCTGACGGCCATCATGGGACCTTCAGGAGCAGGAAAGAGTACGCTGCTGAACATTCTCACTGGATACAAGTACGAACCAATCAATCAAAAAAAAAAGAAAGGTTTTCGCTTTCAACAGCATTCACTTTCTGTGCATTTCCGTAGGACCACAAACATCGAAGGATCGATCACGATGAATGGCAAGGAACGTAACCTCAGCCAGTTCCGCAAGCTGTCGGCCTACATCATGCAGGACAATCAGTTGCATGCCAATCTGACAGTCGAGGAGGCGATGCATGTGGCCGCGAGTCTCAAGTTGAGCCAGAAAGTGGAGAAAAGTGAGAAGATGCACGTGGTAAGTGAAGGGGTGAGGATATGGAAAGTGGTGCAAATAGAAATATTAAATGAAAGGTTATTAATAGGTAGGAGAAATGGATGTAATGTCAGCCTAAATGCCCCTAATTTGGACCCCTACATAAATTCAGCAAACGAATAAATTTTCGATAGCGACCAAAAATATCCATTAGTACCGTCCCAATGACGCGTTCATCTAGATAAAAATGATAAATAGCAGATTTATAGCGATGGGCCCAATCTTAGATCCATAGGCCAATATTAGAGCCATCCTAACAAACAATTTTAGCTGCAGGTTAACTTATACAGGCAAAAATTAGCTGCATAAGGCAAATTTTGGCTATATAAGCTAATCTGCAGCTAAAATTGTTTGTTGGGATTTCCTCTATATCAAAAGAATTCGGCATGTAGAAAAAGAAGTTTGACCCTTAGGGTGGGTCAACTTTACAATCCCTTGATCTTCACAGCTATTTTGATCTGTCTTAAGGTCCCGAACACCTGTGCAAAGTTGATCGAGTTTGGCTACGATCTGGATTTGCAGGATAAGTGTGTATGGAAAATGTATCCCATATATGGGAAACGGATCGAACTATTCTTTTGCTTTTCAAAAATTTAAAAATGAGCGGCACCGGTGGTGTAGTGGTAAGCGAGACTCATTATGACCCCAGGCAATTTTTGCAATCTTGATTATTAATTATCAACGATGTTTTTTTATTTAATGTAGAAATATTTTCGAATTTTATTGAATACACTTTTAAATGGTTTACGCAAAGAACTTAGCTTTATTTTCGAGGTACAGACAAAGGGTTAAGTGAAGTGCTAATTGGGCTTGCATTATCAATGAAAATATTCACAATATGGAAGGTGGAAGGTAACACTTTAAAGCTTGGCGAATAGTAATCAGTAAAAGGTGATGAACCACTCAGAGATATGACGAGCACCTTAATGATAATGAGTACATGTGAACTGGGAACATTTGTTTTATGTTACTTTGTATACATAGTAGTTTTTCTAGTGTAAACTATCCAGTGTCATGAATTCTATAATCATGAAACCAACAATGTAGATAGCTTTTTTGGAGGTCGTATACGATCGATCATGCTCAAAGAGACATCAGGAAAAAAGATAATTTCCAGAACTTAGCTATAATGTACATTACGAAAAAAAAACCTTCCTAACTTGACGAAACAAATAGTTGTTGATATGTATTCGTGATACTTTGCGTTGAAATCAGATCACATTTCAAATATAATGACGAGGCTGAGTAACTTAGAAGTTACCGTTTCTGATTACAGAGCACAAGGTTGGGAGTTTAATCCCAGACCCGTCCCTTTCCTCGTATTTGTCAGTATGTCTTATTATCTATCTCCATTAGATTTAAATTATTAAATGAATCCAGATCAAAAATAACCAGACCCACACTAACAAAACTTCCTCCCCTTCCAATTGCAATCGTAGAGACACAGAGATAAACACAGTCTTTATAACAACAGTTGTCATACTAATCATCCTTTGCCTTCTCAAAAAATCGTGGAGATGTGGCCGGTTCTGATCTATAAATAGCTAAATAGCTGGACTTACACATTGAAGATGGTTAAGCTAATTTCAATCGCTATCGATGTACAGGGTACGTGACGAATTTTTGCAGTAAATTTCAAACAGTAATTTCTCATGCTTGTGCATCATGATTTAGATATATTTGGCAGCACTGGATAGCTTATACTGTTAGGTGTAAGATTTAAACAAACAATGTTGAGTAAACGTAAAGATGTCGAAACAAGAGAGCAATCTGTCAGCCGTTGTCGCTTTGTTGCGCGCCGGAGTATGCATGAAAGAAATAATTCGGTCGGTAAATGTGTATGAAAGAACAGTGTATAATATTAAAAAAGGCTTGGGAAAGTGATAAGACCTGCTCATACTGCTAATAAAGCACAGAAATGGCTTACGGAAAATATTTCGTAAATTTGGGAGGAAGAAATTTGGCCCCCAAGCAGTCCCGATATCAATCCGTTGGATTATTTTGTATAGGGCGTCGTCCAACGGGATACCAATAGAACCCCTCACACCACACTTAAGTCGCTAAAAGCTAAAATCAAGGCAGTGATGACATTTATGGATCGAAACATTTTAAAACGTGCATACTGCAGTTTCCGGAAGCGTCTAACTACAGTCGTCGAAAGGGAAGGCAATTTTTTTGAATAAATTTACTTACAACTTTCATATGTTGCGAAAGAAAATAAAGCGCACAAAATTCATTGCTAGAATAACTAACTGGTGTATTTTTTCTCAAATATGCCATTTACTGCAAAAATTCGTCACGCACCCTGTATATGGTTCTCTGTGCAGTTCCACTTGTTCTGATCAGAAACGGAGTAGAAACTACGATATTCACGACCTTAATAAAAAAAAATACAGTCAAATCTGCCACGAGATGAACTAGCCAACGAACCCAAAATTTCGCTATTACTCGGTGGCTACCCTGGCTATTTTGACCACATTTCCTTACAAATTTACAATATTTAAATACTCGAACCTGTTGATCCCTTAAATGCCGATTTAGAAAGAGTTTACTGTAATAATATTTATCCTTTTCTCCTCTTTCAGTGACTCGTTTTCCGTATCTCTCATCCTGTCTCTTTATCTGTTCACTCTTACTTTCATACACACGCTGCATCTAGCACCGCAAGGATGCTGATTTTGATATGTAGATCAATATGTAAGCGTAAGTCATTATTTGTGTTCATCGCTATGCCATATATTTCAAGAATGAGTATGGCAAAATGGACGAAATTTTCACCCTATAGTGTCGCAAAATCACGTTTTTTTAAAAATTCAATATTTCGGACTTGCACCACCTTTAAATGGTAACAACAAAAGCTTAATTTGCTATATGCTTCTAAATAAGCCCCAATAATCATCTGGCTCATGGGAAAACATATGCCTAAATAAATAAAGCTACCCTATTGCAGGGAGTTGTGGTCTGCCATACAAGCTTAACCCACTCTAATGACGCTGTTTACACCTCTGCATGTAATGTAACTGCTATGTTTTCCGCATTAGCTGGATTCTAGCCCGATTTCAAGGCCGAATTACATTCACCCGAATTGCATTTACCAGAAAAAAATTGGTTAAGAGTAAATTAGTTCCACTAATGCCAGCTAAGGTTGCTTTCACCTATTCCGCTATAAACAATGTTTTACGGAATTATAAAATCGTCAAATCAGGCGTAACATTTGATAACGGCACAAAAACTTTTGTAAATAAAAGTTGTAAGGCCCTTTACAAGCGAACCGAAGTACACCCACGCACAACAATACAATTATTGTAGAGGTTAAAATTTACCCCACCCGATGATGTTGTTGGTTTTTCGTGGGCACTCTTCGGTTCGCGTATAAGGGGCCTTACAACTTTTGTTTACAAAAGCTTTTGTGCCGTTATCAAATGTTACGCCTGAAATGATATGATGATATTTTGAACATTTAAATTTCAAGACTAGGTTTTTTCCCCCTTGATTTGTTTTCCGTACTTAGTACTAATGTTACTGACGCCAAGGAGGCAGCTCCCATACGTGGAGCCTGTCTATCGACCCATCAACTCATAGACCGGGGACCAACGGCTTTACTTCCCCCGGAAGGCGTGATCATAGATCTTATGCCTCAGAAAATCCCGGTGGCACCGACTGGGATTGAACCCAGGCCTTTTGGGGTGAGAGGCAATCACGCTTACCACTACACCACCAGCGCCGCTACAAGACTAGGATAAAAAGCATGTGTTTGGAACATAGTGAGGGGTGGCGAAAACAACCCCCGCCAAGAGTGACAAGGCAAAGGGGCGAATTCATAGAGGTTTGTGCTAGCAATTTCTTAATGACATAAATTTCATTGACAATTAATCAATGGACGTAATTTCAAAGCTAAACAGGAAAGATCTCCTAGGGGAATCTGAAAAGTATTCTTATGGATTTTCGATGTGAATTTGGAAGTTTTTTATTGTAAAATTTAGTAATTTTGAAAAGTATTCAATACATTGTGAAATGAACTTCAGGTGACTTCTTTGGAGAATTCCATTGATTGTAAGTAGAAGCCCAGAAGTATTCCAAAGGAAATTCGGAGCAAGATGCAATAGGAGCTCTGCAGACAATTCAATTAACAGTTCTCAGTAATTTCTGACCACTATTCCAAGAAAGGTCAGACAAGAGCTCCAAAGAACTCCTGACTTTATTTGCAAGAGAATTTCGATAACAATGCTAAGGAAATCTGAATATGCAAACAGGAACTCTAAGGAGCATATTATTTGATGGAGAACATTTATTTTTTTGGAGAACATATTAAGTGCTTTAAAAAGTAATGTTTTTACTGCTTCATGGTAATGATTTATGTAGTTGGAGATGCTTAAAGTCAAATATCATACTTAAAATGGGCATTTTATACGATAACTGAGGAGCTGAAAGTTTCGTTATAGTATGGCAGTGTAAAAACTACAAGGGGTTGAACGGACTACGCGGTATGATATAATAAATATTTTTATCAACTGCAGCAGGAGCTTGTGTTTTGTGTAGGAATAGGAATTTTAACGGGGTTCTCTCTGTTTATACTTGTTAATATGACTATGATTGCCCTGAAAAGAACCTTTTGATATGAATTTTAGTTGGGACATATTCAGAAAATTAACTCTTTTGGAAAATGTTGGTGGCCCTGAAAGGGGCTTAAAGCCTTTGGAAGATGATGATGACGTGAAGGCAGCTGCGTATTCAGTGACGGAATCACGGATCACATTTTTTCGGCACACCTTCAGTACACCTAGGGTTTCCTCGTACATCAGACCGGAGATGAGCTTGACACCACCACGTCGAGCCAGACGACGAATGGCAGGCCCTGGATGTTATCACACGATGACACTTGGCGACTCCTTTACCAAATCCTTTGCCACCCTTGCCACGACCTGGTCATGCCTCCTGGTTGTTTACCGTTGAACGGGTGAATCGCAACTAATGCGAAGGCGCAGTTAGCTACCTGTTATATAGACAACCAGCTCCGCCGGTAGCATATTTTCTCGCTTCCTATTGGCTATACACAGTAATAGTTTGGTAAGCAGTTCGGTGATTTTTCACAGATTTCCTGTGATTTTTCAACGAATATCTGTGAAAAATCACAGGAAATCTGTGAAAAATCACCGAACTGTTTACCGAACGTTCAGATGTTGAGATTTCGGTAAAATTTAACAGATTTCGGTAAAATAATCTTAGTGTGTAGGGAATGCTGAGGAGAATTCCTAAAGAATAATAGTACTAGTTGTAGCATTTATGTATAGAATTCTATGGTAGTTCTGACTCAGATAATTCGACGGGGTATGCGAAGAGAATTCCAGGAAAGCTTTGAACATTTACAATGAAATTGTTAAGCTAATTCAGATTTAGTTATAAGTTTATTTTTTATTTTTGAATCACCTTAACAATTTTGTTGCAAGTGGAATTAGCGGTTGACCGAATCTTCAAGATTTTGGGACATGATTATTTTATTTTCAACATTCTGGGACTGGGGCTTGTGAGATTTTAAACATGACATTTTCTCGATACGCTGGACACAGAAAAAAAAACAATTAAAAAAAAAACAAATAATTAGAAGGAGAAATATGCGCGATTGTGAGAAAAACAAAATCACTCACAATTTCCAACATTTTTCGAAGTCCAGGATTTTTGAAAGATTTGCAAAGTTTAAGAGAATCGAACGTTTGAAACTATGGTATTTTAAAGAATATGACACTTTTGCAAAATGAGTTTAGCATCACAATCAAAAAGATATTAAAAGCTCTCCAATCCAACATTGGGAAAATTCACCTTATTTTACGAAGATCAATATAGTTGTTAGTTGTTATGTTTATAAGTATGGGGTTTTATGTGTTTTATGTCGCATTATGTTTTTTGGCATCACGAACTTGGTTCTCAGCATTTAATGTGAATGTCATTGATTTTGTTTTCAAAGTGTCTTGTGTTTTGCTGTTTCGGTTTGTGGGTTACAGAAATTTTTACATTCAGTTCAGCACAGTATGCTAAAAAAAACTCTAGATTTATAGTTGCGGTGCATGCTGATGGAATTTTGTTACGCTAGTGGAGATCTAGTTTTGCTCAATTATTTACATTGCTTATTTTGCTTTTCCCCCAGATCAAGGAAATTCTGGATACCCTCGGCTTGGACGAGCACCGATCCACCCTTACGAGGAATCTCTCCGGAGGACAGCAGAAGCGTCTCTCGATTGCCCTCGAATTGGTGAATAACCCACCGATTATGTTCTTCGATGAACCAACTTCCGGTTTGGACAGTTCAACTTGCTTCCAGTGCGTGAGCCTGTTGAAGTTCCTGGCGCGAGGTGGCCGAACAATCATCTGCACCATTCATCAACCTTCGGCTCGTTTGTTCGAAATGTTCGATCAACTGTACACCCTTGCCGATGGACAGTGCGTGTACCAGGGAAATACCAAACAGTTGGTACCATTCCTCGGCACGCTCGATCTGGAATGCCCATCGTATCACAATCCGGCCAGCTACATCATTGAAGTGGCTTGTGGCGAGCACGGAGACCATACGCGCAAACTAGTCAATGCTATTGACAATGGAAAACGTGACATCAGAGGAGAGCTGGATTTCCCAGCGTTAAAGAACAAGAAGAATGAAAATGGAAACGCCAACGCCAACCTCAAGTCAAACTATGATAAGCTGAACGGAAGCAACAACAAATACGCCGATAATTTGAACATTGGAGGAAATGGACTTCTGCCATCGTCTATGGTCAACGATATTGCTAAGGAAACTACCACCGAATCAATCAAAATTAACGTTGAACCGGAGAAGGAACCCGAGGTGAATTCAGCTCTCCTGCCAATCGACGGCCAGTTGGATGCGGGACTATCTCCAGAGCGATATCCTACCTCCGAATTCCATCAATTCTGGGTTGTGTTGAAACGGACGTTGCTTTTCAGTAGACGTGATTGGGTAAACTTCGAATTGCTTGATTAATTTTATTTATCTAAATGTTACGCCACTTTTTTCAGACTCTCATGTACCTTCGTTTGTTCGCACATATACTGGTTGGTTTCCTGATTGGTGCGCTGTACTATGATATCGGCAATGACGGTGCTAAGGTACTGAGTAATTTGGGATTCCTGTTCTTTAACATGCTGTTCCTGATGTACACATCCATGACGATTACGATTTTGTCTTGTAAGAATTACGGATTGACAAGAGACTATATCGGATTAAATCGTACTAAATTATACTTCCATTTCAGTCCCTCTCGAGATGCCTGTCTTGCTAAAGGAAAACTTTAATCGATGGTACTCTTTACGATCATACTACCTAGCGATAACGGTATCAGACATTCCATTCCAAGTAAGCATCATCATTGACAGTTATAGTCTGAGTCAGCATCCTGGAGTATGGAAATACATGATCTATTTTTTCTCCCCAGGCTATCTTCTGCGTTTTCTACGTATCGATCGTGTATTACTTCACGTCCCAGCCGCTCGAATGGTTCCGTTTCGCAATGTTCCTGGGATCCTGTTTGCTGATTTCCTTCGTTGCACAGAGTGTTGGTCTGGTTGTCGGTGCCGCTATGAACGTTCAAAACGGTGTGTTCCTCGCTCCAGTTATGTCGGTTCCATTCCTGCTGTTCTCTGGGTTCTTCGTCTCGTTTGACGCCATTCCAATCTATCTTCGGTGGATTACCTACCTGTCGTACATCCGGTATGGATTCGAGGGAACTGCCCTGGCTACCTACTCCTACGGGCGCGAAAAGCTCAAGTGCCACCAGGTGTACTGTCACTTCAAATCGCCAACGACTACTCTCGAGGAACTTGACATGCTTGACGCCAACTTCACCTTGGATATTGTAGCCTTAGTCGTCATATTTGTAGTGCTTAGAATTGCCGCATTCCTGTTCCTGCGATGGAAGCTCAAAACTACTAGATAAGGAAATATCTAGCTCAGAATCGTAGCAAAGATAATGTTATTTTTTAAATATTTTCAACATTATACAAAGTTATTACTCGAGAAT
Organism: Ochlerotatus camptorhynchus; assembly: GCF_037179485.1. Classification (NCBI taxonomy): domain Eukaryota; kingdom Metazoa; phylum Arthropoda; class Insecta; order Diptera; family Culicidae; genus Ochlerotatus; species Ochlerotatus camptorhynchus. The sequence goes on from NW_027040666.1 coordinate 3,682,221, forward strand.
AGTTTTCTAGTGAAGGGGTTTAGATTTAATGATTTACAAATCGTACACCAAATCATTGTGATGATGGGAGCAATACGTGAGATCAATTTTGAATGGAAAATTGGTGAAATTACCTTAGATAGCAATCTTTCTACTGACACATAATAAAAGATCAGCAACAAATCAATACAGAAAACAAAACAAAATGAGGCTGTGCTTCAATTAGAACTGTTTCATTGGAAAACCTATTATATTGGCATGACCTAGCATAAACCAATACTTCAGAGACTAACATTATCAAGGGATTGTGGATTTGGCATAGAAATAGTTTTTTTTTATGAATTTAAAAGAATTGTTAAGTAACAATGATTTGTACAACTTTACAACAGATTGCCGGCTTTTTGAACGTACCAATTGTGATAGCATTTTGAATGGAAGAAAAATAAACAAGGTGATACAAATTGAAACGTACGCTAGCTCCTGTAGTTCTTCTTTGATGTATCTGTAAAACATCCATGGTTTTGTTGTATATTGCTTCCTTCTTTTTATTCTTCGTGGCTTTTAACATCTCTGATTTGGGCCTTAGGTTCGCTTAGATTCTGATCCTATCAAACATGCTGGGACTTACAGAAAAGGCCCAACCTAGAATCATAAATGGCATAAGATTTATTCGTTGAGGTTCCCTGGTTACACCTCTGTACATAAAGCGACTATGATGACAAGTGAAGTTAAGTCCTATCATTTTGATATGTACTTGAGATTTTCTTAGTGCACATTGAGGTCCATAACATCCCAAATTATGGCTAAAATTGGTCCATAAACAGCAAAGTTAGAACTGTTTCCAGATGCGTTGTCGCGTCACACAGGCACAGTGCTTTGAATGTATGAGGATGGAGAACAAAAATCAAAAGGGGAAGTTGTTAGTGATTAGTATTGCTGTACAGTTTCCCCTTGTTAAGCAGGCAACATCGTGGTCGGACTATCGGAGGAACCAATTCTGTCAAACTCTTCGAAATTAAAACATAAACAACTATATTGCTAAGGAAAACCTCGTTGCTACACAGCAAAAAAATAATTTTGATATCACATCAAAGTGGATGCACTACAATCATGTCGAAAATTTCATGTAATTTTTATGACCACATAAATAAACAAATGCAGTAACAGCAGCGTAATGTCAGTTCATGCATTGTATTAATAATAATTTTGTCCTTTTTAGCAAGTAATATTACACCATATTTTCGACATGATTGTAGTGCATCCACTTTGACGTGATATCAAAATTATTTTTTTGCTGTGTACTCTCACATCGCTTTGAACCATCATAAATGAAGTTTGTGTACTGTTTCGTCCGGGATTATCGTCATTAAAAAGTGTCACCTGACTTATAACGAATATACGTTGTATCCGGGGAGCATAAACTCGCCTAATTGTGCATGCTATGTTATACCCCGTTCACATTACAGCCTATATCACGTAATATAGGCTGTCTTGCATTGAGCACTCATACATAGGATTTCCAGTGAAAACTAGATGTATGACTGCTCATTGCAAGACAGTGTATATCACGTGATATACGCTGTAATGTGAACGGGGTATTAAGTAGATGAGTTGTTTCCGTGATCGCTCGGCTGTTCGATATGCATCAGGTAACACAGTAGCCATGCAGTGGCGGTTCCATAGAAAAGTGTAATACCCCGTTCACACTATGGCTTATATCATGTAATATAGACTGTCTTGCAAGGAGCACTCATACATCTAGTTTTCACTGGAAATCCTATGTGTGAGTGCTCATTACAAGATCATATATTAAATGATATAAGCCATAGTCTGAAGGGGTATAAGATGGAATTATTAATTAAACAGAAAAAAATTCTGAATTTTACTGGTGATGCAAACATCAATGCATGCAACCATTCATACATGTAAACTTTCTTTTCACGTAAACTATCAACTTGTAAGAAAGGATGCTTACAAAGATGGCTTGTTGCATACAATATATGGAATATTTCATGAAATGAAGATCTATTGTGAAAACTTGTATGATATACACACTTAGAAAAAATCATGTAAACTTAAGTGCTCTGAGACTGCCATATACGAGTGTCCATTTTGACATAGAATTGAGTCATAACAGACGCGAAATTTCACTCAATCAAACGTACTTTTCGTCGAGTAACAAACTTTTCAGTCTCGGAGCACTTAATTTTACATTAAATATTTATTTACGTCTGATCCTTTATGTCAAAGATGGATTCCGTTACGTGTAAAATTAGTTATTTCCAAGTGTGTATGAAGCTCCATTTATGTACATCATAGTAACATAAATTTACAATATTTTGTAGAACTGTGTCAAATAAATAGTGCATAGTTTTCTAAGTTCCTATACCTGTGTGTGAGTTCTTGAGCGCTCAATTTTGGCCAACCGCTTTTCCGAAACATGTTGTATCCTCATGTAGAAAATGAGCGATTAGAGATTTCGTTTGCCACCCAGACGATGGTAGGTGGAGGTGATGTCTAGGCCGTCATTTATCCTATCGCATTTTGAATATTTTTACTAGTTCGGCTGGTCGTAATATCCGAGGTTATATCTACCGGTGGAATATACGATTTTAAATTGACTAGCCTATTGGTCCCAAGTACACTTATAAGCGTACCCCATTCTAGTCGAAATTCTATTACTACACTATGTTTGTTGTAGAAACACTGGAATAAGAGACCAGCGGAGACACTGTTATGATTCCAATCAAACTGTCAAAAGCGGTTCCAATCTGCAATGTTTACAAATGGTTTGCTTCAATTAGGGAGAAGTATTAAAATCGTTTAACAATCACTCATGAACTCGCTCGTCGGTGCATTTGCGAAGTCACTCGCAAGCAGTTACAAATGCACGTGATGCCAGGATTGCTTTGATGTTTATATTGTTGCCAATTTCATGTTTTTTTTTCTCCCAGAGACCAGATTCCAGTGTTTCTAGTTTGTTGTGATTCGCTATGAAAGTTTGACAGATAAAATGAGGGGTTCATGGATTTTCCTATGTTTCGAGGGGTGCATCGATTAGCTTGGGACCGAAGATAGTACCAGAGCTGAGCCAAAAAGTTGAGCACGTTTCTTCGGGACCTTCTGGTCTTAAAGTTACCTCTATGGTTATATTATAAATGAAAATGATAACGATGGAAAGTAAACCATATCTATTATTGTGTGGCTAGAATCAGCTGGAGGAAAATATGCGCGAAATGATGGTCATTCATGTTGGTTTGTCGGTGGTACAATTTGAAATCATAATGCATGAATCTGCACCATTGGACATCTATCATGTATAGATTTGGTGAGTTTCTTCAAGTTGAAAAACACTTTTTTCCTTGATTTGTTTTCCGTCGATCTTGTTTTCCGTGCTGAGCACCAATGCAGGTTAGCAAAAAAAAAAAAATACGAACTGGTTACAGTTACAAATATAAATTCCCTCTAGAGTTTACAGTTGCTTTACAGCGATATAAATGTGAAAAAGCTTAGGCGTCCACCTTTTAGTTCGCCTTTTTGTCCACCTAAAATATGCATAAGTATTACAAGTGATCAAGAGTTAATGAACAATCAACAAAGCATCCTATTACACCTAAGGGAAAAATTGATCAAAATCGTTAAATTTAAAGTGGCTAGCGCCCCTGATATACGCGTTCACGGAAACAGAAAAAAAATAAACCCTAAATTTGAATTGGCTAGCGCCCCTGGTCAGCAAATTCAGGCTTCTTGGGTACAACATATTTACATACCTTTATCTTTAGGGTCCATTATAATTCAGGGTGATGCTTAACTTAAAATTAAAAAAAAAAACTTTTGAGAGAACTTTCCTTATTTTCAAACGAAATTTCGACATGCAACTAACAGCAAAACATTGATAACCAGAGATTTCAGATATTTTTTCAGAAGTCTGCGAAAAATGTCTGTGAATTTCAGAAATGTCTGTAATTGCCCGGAAAGAAATTAACGCTGAAATTTTCAGTGGAAACAATGCTCTGACATTAATATTTATTGTCGACAATAAAAATGATTGTTATAATGTTGTACCCTTCCGAAAACGGCAAAACTGCTACCTATCTGTACAATGAATGTGTTATGTATAAATGTTGTTACAATGATTTTTATTTTTTTTTTTCATTTATTTTATTGTTAACATGATTCGATCACGAACAATAATGAACAACTCTATTACAATAAAAATTGTTGTTACATTAAATATTGGTGTGTTTTCATTGTGGGTTACTTCACGAACAATAAAAATAAATCTGATTGAAGCATGCCGACTATGAGAGGGTCCCGGAGCAAAGTAGAATAACAACCCGATATCATCTAGATAACAAGTCTTGTTATCCCAGATATCATGTTGTTTTCAGTTGTTATCGCATAACTTATTAAGTTATCAGCATTGATCAATTTTGTTATCAGTTGTTATCATGAAAAATTCACTATATATTTATTAACGATGCAAACTTAGTTCAAAACTTTAAATATTATTCGCATTGAAACAATAAAAAATAGTGCTTTTAATCCCTAATCATATTTCAGTTATCAGCGTGAGGCTTTGATAGCAAAATGATAGCATGATTTGAAATTTATGGAATAAATTTGTATGGCTTACAGAATTTGTTATCAAGATATTATCAATGATAACAAAATTAGTTATTTTTGTGATATCCAACGAGCAGTTTTTTGTTATCATTTTTGCTATGTTGGCTGTTAATTCAACCATAATGATAACATATTCAGTTATAAAAAAGTGATAACCGGGTAATAGAACTTGTTATCAATTTGATATTTTACTTTGCTCGGGCATCAGCAACACTGCCAATGTAATCAAGATAGGCGCTGCTCGTATGGCTCGATGTACATATGAAATAAGCACTTCTAAAAAAACACAATTTCGTTCCAAGACCTGGAGAGACGAATGGCATATACCAATCAGGGATTGAAACTGTTGACGTTTTTTACTACACTCGCTTCGTTGTCGTGCGCGACAGTCTGTTTGTATTCCCGAGCAAAGTCTGAGATCAAATTGAAATCTAAATTTGATGTTGTGATTTCGCTGATAACGATTACTCAAGTTTCTGTCGTTAGTTTTGATCGTTTTAACGGTTAATATCAAAATTGAGAGCAAACAAATCTTCCTGTGACATCACATTGAAAACTATTTCTGCTATCAGTGAAAGCAAACTGAAAACTAAATTTGATATCAATTTTTCCTGTTGATAACAAAACAAGTATTCAATTTGATGTTATGCTAAGGCAATGAAAACAAACCTGCAACAAAATATTTTTGAAGAGCAAATGTACAGCAAAATGAAAACAAAATTTTGTATCAAATTTGTCCATTGCGTAAACTGAAATCAAATTATGATGTTGAAATTAAAACTTGATTTCAATTTGCTGTCATTTTGATGCTGGACTTTGCTCGGGTTCTTACTCTCATGCTCTACCGTCGTCTGATCAGAAATGCTATGACTAGGACATCGTTGTTTGCTATTTTCAGAATTCACGCAAGCACAACTTCAGCAGCTCTTATTATGACAAAAACTAAATACATACATTCGTGACGGTCTTCGGCAAAAATGTTCTATGACACATGACATTTTAGCTTGGTACTGTTATTTTATATCTTGTTTTCCAAGTGTCGGAAGCAAAGGCAGTCGGATATCACAGAAAATAAGTTGACTACGGAGACCACTTACAAGACTGATACCAATAGACTCATCTTAACGGGATCGGAATTTTTTTCTGTATGTGTGTATATATGTATGTATGTATGTAAGTATGTTTTTTTTTGCATGGAAGAAACCTTCAAAAGGCCATCGTGCCACCGCTTAATGACTGGGCGCACAGTCGTGGTGACACGGTGTGTGGGATTCTTACCGCACTAAAATCTCCTTGGACGCCTTGCCCTTTTCCCCCCGAACCACTTGTCGTATTACTTCGGAGGGGGCCATGCATTACGCACCTCACTTTCTTCTTCTTCTTCGTATTTCAAGCTTATTGCATATCGCATATTAGCTTATTACGTGCTCTCAACTTAGTGTTCTAGATCCACTTCAACAGTTATTAATTTAGAGCTTTCGATACCTGTACCGTTTTTGCATTGGTATAATTGTGTGACAAGTCCAATCATACACGAAACAAAAATCAATTATTTTATTCATGTGTTTCACTTATACATTTTTGCCAAAACATCAGCCTTATACATTCCGTAAGACAAACCACATATGATGCCATGATCATATTTTGAATAGGTAGGATACAAGAAGAGGTTGCAAAGAATGTGTTTGACAAACTAAACCTGTTTATTCCCCTTCATGAGAGTCACTATCAGCGATTTTTCACACACTCACTCACTCACTCACTCAGCGATCAGAAAATCGCTGATTGTGACTCATAAAATGCAAAATTTACAGGTTTTATGTAACTTTGTAACTTCTCCTTGTAAGTTACAAGTAAAACATGCCATCATACTTCTTTTGGTTTTATTATTCCGAAAAACATTATTTTAGCTGAAATGAGTATTTGCAACCTTGATTGGCGCTATTGAATGCATTCGTCACATCAATCGTAATCACGGCTTTTGTACCTTCCACCTATCAGGGAACTGATCCTCGTCCAGACATTTCTGCAGCACCATCCTGAACATGTCCGGGAACGTCTGGATCGCCGCCACGTTGGGAATTCCATCCGGGCCGGGAGCTTTATTCGCCTTCAACCCTTTTGCTGCTGCTATGAGTTCCTCGTTGGAGACTTGTTCAACGTTGTCTTCATCTACCTCGCCATATGGTGTAGGTGGCCAGGTCGTTGGGTCATGCTGTGGGAAAAGTTCCTCCACGATGACTTTCAGCTTGTTGGGACTCTTTTCAACCGGCATCGTTGGACCTCTGATCTTCGCCATCGCGACTCGGTATACGTTGGTTGCCCCAGGGGTTGGCATCGGCATCGCGGCACAGCTCTTTGAAACTATTTGACTTGCTCAGCTTTATCTTTCGTTTCAGTGCAGCCCTGGCCTCTCAGAACACCACCCTGCGCTCCTCTCTGTCTGCTTCCGTGCTTGCTCTCTGAGCACTGTCTCTAGTGAACCCTACACGACTGTTTGTATTGACAATAATCGTATTGTCAATATATTCTATATTGACGTCAATACATCGGTATTGACAATATTTCTGTATTCACATTATCAATATTATTGTCAATACTTGTAAGTATTGACAATATTTCTTACCGTGTGGGGTTTGCTTCTGTCTTTTGCCTAGAAGACAAGTAGCACGGAGGGTGCTAATTTCTTCATTCCACCAGTAAGCTGGACGCCGCCTGTGTTTGTACGGGCTGTTTTTCATGGCATTCTCGTTGATGCCGTTGCATTTGACCCAAAGAAGATTTTTTTCTTTAAAAAACCTTATATTGTAAAAAAAAATGGGACGTTCAGACCGACACCAGACACGTAGCTTTAAAATAAAAATTTGAACAGTTTTCTCCTTGCGTTTTCTACAGTTCTAAGCGCGCCGCATACACAGCAAAAAAATAATTTTGATATCACGTCAAAGTGGATGCACTACAATCATGTCGAAAATATGGTGTAATATTACTTGCTAAAAAGGACAAAATTATTATTAATACAATGCATGAACTGACATTACGCTGCTTTTACTGCATTTGTTTATTTATGTGGTCATAAAAATTACATGAAATTTTCGACATGATTGTAGTGCATCCACTTTGATGTGATATCAAAATTATTTTTTTGCTGTGTAGACAATTTTCCCATACTTCCATTATTACATTCTCTCGCGTTCAAGGATCAGACTAAGTAGTTCATCCACATGAAAAACATCAAATAAAATTATCGTGACGATTTTCAGCTTGAGTTTTGATCAGCATTCTGTCTATTATTCTAATACATTACGTAAGAGACAATGACTTACTTTGTAAAATGATACAAACTAACTTTTCACAAAAAGTTTACGGACTCGACAGTTTTAGCACAGACAAACAGACATAACTCTTGCAAGCTATTCATCGAACATGCTTTTAACGGTCAATTTAAAAGTATCATAGTTGGTAGTACCGCCACCTGTAGCGCGCATAGTCAATTCCCTTGCATTTGACGTTTACACACTACCGCCATCTGTTCAGCGTACTACCCACACAGTGTACTCAACAGATGGCGGTAATGTTTTAGCGACGATGTTTTACTGTGAGAAATGTTCAATGTGTTATGTCTGTTTGTCTGTGGTTTTAGTCTAGGGTCTTTTCTTGCGAAATTCAGTTTTAGTTATAAAAATATAGATAATATATGATTTAATATTATGCCCATAACGTGGGTACACAGCAAAAAAATAATTTTGATATCACATCAAAGTGGATGCACTACAATCATGTCGAAAATTTCATGTAATTTTTATGACCACATAAATAAACAAATGCAGTAAAAGCAGCGTAATGTCAGTTCATGCATTGAATTAATGATAATTTTGTCCTTTTTAGCAAGTAATATTACACCATATTTTCGACATGATTGTAGTGCATCCACTTTGACGTGATATCAAAATTATGTTTTTGCTGTGTAGATCATCTTTTCGTGGTACGTTACGGGATGTAAGATCTACCACCGATGCCTAGTCCTGACTACTTCAAACTAGGAGAACAGGATTTTTCAGTAATAAAAGGAACACAGCTTAGTGCTTGTTACTTTTATGCTTTGTTGATAGTGATAAGACTCGGCTTTGTCCACCGAGGATGATCTTGAAACAAGGAAAAAATGAGTTAGTTAGTCTTCTCATCTATGTGATTCTTAATTTTCTATTCGTTGTTCCTTAAATTTAAGTGGTTATGACTGGGGTTATGACTAGGGTTCTGAATGACAACTGTATCAACACCGAATACTTCATCATTTCTCAATAGTGATGAAGAAATACGACATGCACTAAACTAAGGACACAGGATATACTACAATAGATCAAATTACTGGTCGCAGTGGTGTTAGGTCCCGATCAGAGAAAAAAAAATGAATATTAGGATAGAGCGCTACTTCGTCGTAATCGCCCATTTCCGTTCTATCAATCAGAAAAGATCAATAATATCAATGATTTCACCGCGCACAAATCAATAATAGGTTTGTTCCGATGCGTTAGTTCATTAGCTACAACATAAACCCTATTAGAGCGAATTGTATGAATATTTACGCTCATTGTTCTCAAAACAAACGATCCTAGCGATCCTCTTTTTCTACGTGTATCTTTGGACGAAGAAAATCAAATGGCGTTTCAATGCGTTAGGACGGAATTGAAACTCGTAGGACGAATTTAGAATCAATATTAGATTTTAAGCAATATCTCAACAATTTGTGACTCTTTATCAAATCTAATGATACGTATGGAAAGGTGAATAAATTTAGAAGTCATCTTTGACATAAATATTCAATTTTTTGTTCAAACTCGTTCAGAAAAGAGAGGTAAAGCGCGGGTTGTGCTTAGTAGGACCTAAATTAGATCAAAACCCCTATTAAAATCCACTATTTTTTGTGCTTCACTAATCGAACCGTGGGCCTCATTTGGCAAGTTGAAACGAAAAACTTTTTCATACAAGCGGTTATACAAAAAATGCTTCGTTTACTTAGTTTAGCTTTATTACAGTTTAGTTAGTTTAGCTTTATTACAGATACTTCCAGCACCTGGCCGGTTCGTTTCTTAGTTCGACATGCGGAACGAGGCTGTTGTTCTAACATTACATCTGTCAAATTAGGCAATCAGAAACTGGCTTCTGAATTCTGAAACTTTCTCCTACACGATGATACTGTTGGTTTGCGTGGGTGGCCTACGCTTTGTGAGGAAAATTATAACAAAGTTTTGTTGACAAAAGCTGATAGGCTTTTTAAATTGACGGCCGAAAATTGGACAGGGAAAACTTGGGGAAAAGTCATTATTCATCAAAGCAGGTTTGAAAAAAAAACTTGAGAAGCACTAAAGCATCACAGCAACCTAGAAGAAAATAAAATTTTGTGAAGTCATAAATGACAGAATTTGTTTCCTGCAAGAGCTCAAGCTACTTATAAAGAAGTTATTTCATGAAATTCTGCCGTTTTCACCGTCGCGAACGGAACGAAAAAGTGTAATGCGTTCCTCCTGTGATCTCCAGCTCGAACGTTTGTTGCAACGTGTGATCAGTTCCCGGTTACACCGTACGCAACCAGGTTTTTCCACCATGAAGACGACGTGTAGTATAAGATGAACGGACCGAAGTCGGAGATGCTGACCAACGTCGGTGCTCAGGTGGGCAACGGGATAATGATGTCCCACAAATATGAGCAGATTACGGGGCAGTTTGCCTAGCCGTATCCTGCGCAATTGATCAACAACGCCGAGTTTGGCATTCCTTGAGCTTGAATAGCTGTCATCAATCTTCAAACTGTATTTACGCTACTACATCCTTAAATCAAATTTAACTCATCTAAATCATTCCATTTTAGGTTAAATCTGGACCATTGGATCAAACCAACAATTTCATTCAAGGTGGACATATTTTCAAATTTATGCATATTAACCCTTCGTGGAAATAACTACTCAATTTGCTATCAGGTATGTTGCAATTTTGTGTATTTTTCTATAAATCTCTTATTGCACGTAAATATTGGCTTAAAATTAATAAATCTTTACACAATAGTCTTCATATTTGTGTCGAGAAGATTTATTATTATTATTGGACAAAATGGGCCGAAGAGATTCAGAATTATATGAAATATCAGGCGTCTTTTCGATGAAAGAAGAGCCATAGAGAATTCCAGCATTGTGAAGGGTCTATCCAGAGAGCCACCGCTTGCAGAAGTTTCACGAAAAATATGTTGTGCTGGAACTGAGTCCGGACAGACCGATTATCAATCGGTTGTCCGGACAGATCGATTATCAATCGGTTGGAGTATTCTTCACTCTCATTAGAAGATGAGCGGTTACGCATGTTGCGAGCCACCCTCCATAAGGTATTCATTGAGGTTTCTCGTGAGAGTGCCTCGACGAAATTGCGCCAATAACCGCGTTTTTTACTTTGATTAATTGTTTCAGCTTTGTCTCAAGCTTTGAATATTCCTCGAAATAAAGGATGATACGGTCAAAATTTGGTCAAGGGAAAACGAGTGTAAATCGGTGAAATCGTTTATTTAAAAAATCAAATTAAATTTCTTTTTCAAGTTCAATTAGTATAAAATTCAGGAAAAATATTCAGTTAGGCTTCCGCTTTTCCAAATCCGAATTGCCGAGCCTTACGCTTGACCCCTGCCATCAGATTTTGTACAGCCACCTTGTCCACCTTCTTCGCCGCAGAAAGCCAGTTTGCCTTGAACTGCTGCTCGCCCTTAGCAGTTTTTTTGGTCTTCTTTAGGTTCCGCTTGACAATAGCCCAGTATTTCTCAATTGGGCGGAGCTCTGGCGTGTTGGGAGGGTTCTTGTCCTTGGGAACCACCTGCACGTTGTTGGCGGCGTACCACTCCATGGCCTTTTTACCGTAATGGCAAGATGCCAAATCCGGCCAAAACAGTACGGAACAACCGTGTTTCTTCAGGAAAGGCAGCAGACGTTTATTCAAACACTCTTTCACGTAAATTTCTTGGTTGACAGTCCCGGAAGCTATGAAAATGCTGCTTTTCAAGCCACAGGTACAGATGGCTTGCCAAACCAGATATTTCTTTGCGAACTTTGACAGTTTCATGTGCTTGAAAACATCTGCTACCTTTCCCCTTCCTTTTGCCGTATAAAACTCCTGTCCCGGAAGCTGCTTGTAGTCGGCTTTGACGTAGGTTTCGTCGTCCATTACCACGCAGTCAAACTTCGTCAGCATCGTCGTGTACAGCCTCCGGGATCGCGCTTTGGCCGTCGTATTTTGTTTATCATCGCGATTTGGAGTCACTACCTTCTTGTAAGTCGATAGTCCGGCTCGTTTTTTGGCTCGATGCACGGTTGTAGACGATACACCCAGCTTATTTGCGGCATCTCGGAGAGAGAGGTTAGGGTTTCGCTTGAAACTACCGGCAACTCTCTTTGTCGTCTCAGCGGCTTCCGGTTTTCGATTTCCCCCCGATCCAGACTTCCTGGCTGTCGACAAACGTTCCCCAAACACTTTAATTACATTTGTAACGGTTGATTTGGCAACTTTTAGCGATTTTGTCAACTTTGCGTGCGAGTAGCTCGGATTTTCGCGATGCGCGAGCAAAATTTTGATACGCTGCTCTTCTTGCTTGGACGGCATTTTGACAACTGAAGAGTGAATTCCAAAATCAAAATAGGAGCAACATTCTACACACACACACCTTCAAAATGAGGGGTGTTCAGGTTTTTTAAATGCAAAATTGAAAGAAATACGTCAAGTTGATATTGACCAAATTTTGACCGTATCACCCTTTATGTGGAGGTTTTGTGTCTACGAAAAGCTTTGAAAGCATCAGATTTTTCTACATACAATTTTGTGCACTCTTCGTCCCATTCAGGTGTGGCTGGTCGATGGTTTTGTGCTTCCAGTGAGCTTTTGTACATCAAATCGGCGAGGAATCGATATTCTTCCAATGGAGGAAGCGTATCTATTGATTCGGCACCGATTGTCACCGCCGCGTTTCTGCCAATTTGTGCATATTTCTGCCAATCTATGTTCCTTGTAAGATCAAATGGAACTCGAGATGGTTCTGCAGAGTGAGGGGCACACTTAATTGAAATGATGATTGGCAAATGATCGCTACCATGGGATCATTGATAACCTTCCACAGACAATCCAATGATAGCGATCTTGAACACAAAGATAGGTCGAGTCGGCTTTCTCGAGCCGGAGGTTTTGCTATACGTGTCGCTTCACCAGTGTTCAAAATAGTCAAGTTGAAATCGTCGCATAAATTGTAAAAAATAGCCGCTCTATTTTCATCATGTAGATCGCCCCACCATGGTACCATGGGAGTTCATATCACCCAGAAATAATACTGGGGATGGAAGAATCGAAACTAGATTCCAGAGTTGACTACGGCTAATGGACCCAGCCAACAATTTTGTTCACATTACTGAATGGTTACTCTGCTATGTGAATCTTTATTCGGTAAAAATAAATCGTATAAAGTGCATAACATTCAATTATACGTACAAATCTGGAGGCCATATACGTGCATGTGGATAAATACTGCTACATTTTATGATTTCATATGATTCAATAGGGTACTTTATACAACTCCATGTATAACTTTATCTTGCATATGATTTTGATATATGCCAATATCTTATTTAAAATTTTATTTGTACGACTTTCAAATTACATCTCTAAAATTATGGCAGTTCAAAGAGCAGAAAGCATGAAAAAATACCTGTTGATATTGGTTTGAATATAAGTTGGAAATTGAATTATAATGAGTTATCTTTTGAAATTATTAACATATTTAAAGCTTAAAGTAAATATTATCTGCAACACCTAGTTTCAAACCAAAGATCTTTAGCTCCGTAATCCTGCTGCGATCCTGCGTGCTGCGATGCACGTATATTCGAAGCAATAAATTTCAAATTATGATGCCTCAGCCTCGCTTGTATACGTGATTAAATCTTATCCGATCTGGTGTATTATACGATATCATTCCTCCTCTAGCTGAAGCTGCTTAGAGCAGTGCAGATTGCATTATACAATCTTGTTCTGCATGATACATGACTTATTATCTCATATAATTTCAACTGTACATTAATGTGATTCGTTTGTGATTAATTTGCAAGAAAAATGGTTCCAAGAAAAACAGCAATGAGTACACATCTGGAAGGTAGGTGAAATTTGAGCAGAACTACACCTACATAGTTGAGAGAAATTATGTATTCCAAACCTATCCAAAGAGATATGTGGTCCGATGAGCGCATACGACGATGAATTTCACTTTGAAACCTCAATATTTACAATGAGCTTTGCTGAAATTTCTTGCTTTTCTTTGACACTCCATTTAATTTTTTTAGTCATCGATCCGGTTCGCCATGCATTGAGTAATTTCCTCATTACTCCTAGTTCCAGTAAATGTAATGCATCGGCAACAATTACGTCTTCCACCATGTTAATCGGCAATTTTATTAACGGTGATACACCGCGTTGATGATCTGGATATTTACCGTCACGGAATAGCTCATGCGTTCTCAGCTCCGCATCTACTTTTGGAAACACCATGGCTCTCGTATCTGGAGAATATTTCCCCTTGGTAGTGGATTAAATGTTTACCGTTCAAGTGTTCAACGCTTTTTATAAATTCTCGAATTTTTAATGAAATCCGGTGGTTATTCATGCGTACTCCAGAATCCAAATGTAGCAGTAGCTCTTGTATCATCGGTGAAAAAAAAAATCATCAGCATCCACGGGTTTACTTGCTCCATAGTAAATTCCGATGGTCATTGGCTGAAGGTGAGGAAACTCATGAATATTGGCAACAATTGGCTGTTACGTTTTGTTTGTTATGGTTCAATATTTTGTTTTGACAACTAACGATATGACTGAATCTGATCTTATGTACACATATATAAGATCATCAACATTTTAAAAATAGAACGCGTTAAATAATTTCTCATTGACATCAAACTAACTCATATATAATTTCGCAAAGAGGATTATAATTTAATCATAATTTTGCATCTTAAACAATTTCAACCAATTTGGAATTGCATCTTATGCAACTTCAACTTGATTTGGATATTTATACGATTTTAAATGAACATCCTTATACGATATGTGGTTTGCCGGGGAGGTTCTTGCTGGAACATATAAATATTGTATAACAAAAACGAATGGGCTAGAGAAGACTATTGTATAGTATACTTAACACCAGCCGGCGCCGGCTGTGTGAGCTGGTGCAGCCACTCCGTTTGCTGCTTGGTTTTTGTTGCTTGCTGCTTTGGAGTGGTGATGAGATGATGACGGTAAGATGATTATCCACACGAAACAAAAATCAATTATTTTATTCATGTGTTTCACTTATACATTTTTGCCAAAACATCAGCCTTATACATTCCGTAAGACAAACCACATAGGTCCTATAAGAATGCATAAAAGGTATGTGTGACCGCTTATACATTTCATTTGACACATGATCTTCATTAACTTTTTGGAAGGCGTCTGCTTATTAGTTGACTTATACATGTTATGAATAATCAGCAATAGAAATTTGCCAAAAGGTATTAGGAGATTTCTATCCGTGCACCTATAGCGTCGCTAAACGTGGCTACTTGCTCTGCTGACTGCGGTTGCGTTGGCCCCGGCCCAACGATATCCTACGCAGGTGTGGAAGCTGCCTTCCTGCACATTCGATTGCTGTAAATGGATGGCAATCGATGTCCGTCGGTGATTGGCACTAGATTGCGGAAGAGAGACCGACGTTAAACAAAGGAAAGAAGAAGAAGAAGAAGAAGAAGAAGAAGAAGAAGAAGAAGACTGCGGTTGCCTTGGGTACTGAACTACGTCCACGGTAGGTAAAACGCGCGATATAACAAAACCACTATGGTGGGAAAAAAAACTCCACCGGCTACGAAACCAATACCCGAACAAACTACGTCTGGCTTCAAGCTATCAGCGGGGAATGATATGGAAAACTAGTTTTGACAAAAAGACCAACAACCTTCGGAAGTAAATCTTGATTCATCCTTTCCTTTCAGTCAGTATGAGTCAAGCGTATTCTTGAATCAGTTACAAATTTCTGCTGGCTGAAAAATCTTTCTATAGTGACTTGTGTAGAGGGCACAGCTAGAACAACTTCGGGCTTATCAGTTTGTCCTTCTTTCAATAGTCAACGATGTCAAACGACATAATATCTTTTGAAGTACCTGGCTGCGGTTGGAACGTAATTGAGGTTTGCTTAGAATCGAGTGGATGAGTTGGCGTGATATTGACTTTTGGTCCAGAGTCTAGTTTTACGAGTTCTCCTACACACTAAGATTTTGTTTCCGTGTTGGGTAATTTTTTCCGAAATCAGAACAGCTGAACGTTCGGTAAAGCTTTGACCTTCATTTTAGAGGCTATTGAATTTGAAAATAATATCAAAACATGTTCAACCTTGTTTAAATGGTCAAATCTTGTCATCTTAGTGGAGATTTAGTTTCAAAGTAGCTGAAAGGCAATTGAATTGAATTCTATAAATTTTACCGAACAGTTCAGCCACAAACAGACATAACACATTGAATATTTCTCACTTTAAAACATCGTCGCTAAAACATTACCGCCATCTGTTGAGTACACTGTGGTGGGCACTACGCTGAACAGATGGCGGTAGTGAGTAAACGTCAAACGCAAGGGAATTAACTATGCGCGCTACAGGTGGCGGTACTACCAACTACGATACTTTTAAATTGTCCGTTAAATGCTTGTTCGATGAACAACTTGCGAGTGTTATGTCTGTTTGTCTGTGGTTCAGCTGTTCAGATTTCGGTAAAAATTACCGAAGTCGGCGATAATGTCTAAGTGTGTAGTATGCTGTCAGCTCTACCAGGCGGAGATAGATCATTATCCTCTTCAAAAAGCCCAGCAAGAAAGTCTTCAATAATATCGTCCTGAACTTTAGTTTGCTCTTGTTCTTTGGTATACTGACTTACAGCTCCAGATAACTCGTCCAACCATTTATTCAAAGCAATACCCCAGCAAAGGATTATACCAAATTGATAACAAGTTCTGATACCCGGTTATCAAGATTTAATAACCGAACATGTTATCTTTGTGGTTGAATAAACAGCCAACATAACAAAAATTAAAACAAAATAATACTTCAGGGATATCACAAAAATAGCTGATTTAGTTATCATTGAAAACATCTTGATAACAAATCCTGTGATCCGCCTCAATTTGACGCGCCGCCTTAATTTGACGCGCCGCTGCATTTGGACGCGCCGCCTCAATTTGAAGCGCCGCCTCAATTTGAGACGCCGCCTTAATTTGACGCGCCGCTGCATTTTGACGCGCCACTGCATTTTGTTGCACCGCCTCAATTTGAAGCGCCGCCTTAATTTGACGCGCCGCCTCAAATTGAAGCGCCGCTGCATTTTGACGCGCCGCTGCATTTTGACGCGCCGCTGTATTTTGACGCGCCGCTGCATTTTGACACGCCACCTTAATTTGACGCGCCGCCTTTCTTTGAAGCACCACCTTAATTTGAAGCGCCGCCTCAGGTTGACGCGCCGCCTTAATTTGACGCGCCGCCTTACTATGAAGCGCCACTTTATTTTGAGTAAGGCTTAAATAAGTGCAGTGACAAGTGATTTGATAAGCGGCGCCGGTGGTGTAGTGGTAAGCGTGATTACCTCTCACCCCAGCAGGCCTGGGTTCAATCCCAGTCGGCGCCGCCGGGATGTTCTGAGGAATGGAAGTAAAGCCGTTGGTCCCCGGTTCATGAGTTGATGGGTCGATAGGTAGGGTCCAGGTGTGGAAGCTGCCTCTCTGGCGTCGGTAGCATTGGTGCTCAGCACGGAAAACAAGATCGACGGAAAACAAATCAAGGAAAAAAAAGTGATTTGATGCAAAAGATTAGTGTTAGAAGTCCCAGAAATGTTTAAAAATGTGAAAAAAGAGTTGGGGCAGATTGTGAAAATAAAAATAAAAATAAAAAGGAAAATGGCGAGAAGCAGAAGGAAACCGATGCGATGGCTGAACGACAGTGCAATACGAAGAAAAAAACAAACGGATGCGTCCTCTGCATAAGATGACCGAAAGACGAAAAAGAAGGAATGGATGGTTTGTCCTCCAAAAAAGCTAAGTACAATAGTTTTGTGTTGCGTTAAAGTCACTGGAATGTAGTGACAGAAATGGTAAAAAATATATTATTTTTTAACTCCCAGGACTTTGACCATTTCACAGAATGAAAAGATCGTCAGATCGTACCATATTCGAGATAATTGGGTTTAAACACGAAGGGCAAGCAATACAAAGAAACGGTGCGTTGAAGTTAAAATGCAATCAAAAGTACTTAAAGTAATTAATGCGTTTTGAAGCAGTACTGACGGTAATTAAAATTATGCATCCGTAATTTAAGTAATTAAAAGTATTGAAAATGTAATTAATGTACTTTAGTTACAAAATTTCAACTGTAATTAATGAAGCTTAAAAGTATTTAATGTTCTACATTGTGTAATTAATGTAATTAAAGAAGTAGTTAATGGAATTAATTTAATTATAGCCGTTGCCTGCGTTGGAGTTAAAGGTCATTGCGTGCCTCTTGTTTAAACACCAGTTTTTCAATGAACCAACAAAAATGGCGGACGCATGACCTCAGACCTTAAGAAGGGCAACCGAGTGCCACGGAGATGCAAAAGTTCGCTACGCTATTGCTTCGGTACTGCGTAGTAATTAGCGCAGTAAGGGGCTTCATACTGTTGAGGGTGCCCTGGTATTCCACAATCTCCGTTAACAATTAGGTTTTTGTTAGATGCCCCTAACCATTCATTCATGACACGGAAGGCTAAAGGCCGCATGACACCGTGAATTAGGGACACGTAGTACTTTTTTTAAGCATTCCAAGTTCGTCTGGGCAGGCGCGAGTGTGTGAGTTACAAACAAAGCAGGCAACATTAAACCGAAGCTGTTGGACTCACTCACCAACACACTCACATAAGCAAAAAAAGCAGCAACTGCTTGAAAACGAGCACAGATGAGTGTCGTGATTGTCAGGAATGACAAGATCGGTGGTGGATCGCAACAGAAGACGACATTCACCAATTGCTTTTTACTTCTTTCGTCAACTTGATGGATGGTCATGAAGAGAGCTTCGACGAGCACATTGATAGAAATGCATAAAGCGTTACAACCATCAGCTGTTTGATGATCGTGATTGTGATAGGTCGCAACTTTGATCAAAATTCATACGTACTATGCTTGATTACAATATACTCTTCTAATCTTCATTGTTAGTATCTAGTTTACTTAATTTGATTACATAACATATTAATTTTTTACTAAAGGCTGTATCCGTAAAACAAGTAACTCGCAAATTTGTTCTCCTATAATCAATATTCCAGTGCAAATTCAGTTAGTTAAAAATAAATCTTCCGGGAATCAAATACACAATACACAATTCACAAAACTGCCTAGTGCATAAAAGTTAAATATTTAGAGCACCATTTAATTTTTCCATTTGATAAACAAGTTTGAAAAGTTTAAGTGGAAATCGGGCAAAATGAATGCTTTCTTTCAAACTGCCCATGTTGAGACCTTCACCATTCAATTCTCCGGACATTTTTACATGAGCACAGTGCAAGTGAATGTATTATTAATGGCGTTATTTTATATAGCTGCATGATATATGAGCTTTTTTGACTATGAGGGGAGAATCGGACAAAAATTTTCTTTTAGATCACAAGAAGGAACGATACCAGCTCTACAAAATTCCTGAATAATTTAACATTAGTTTAGAGAATATAGATTCAGTATTTAGAACACCCATTCAATTATCCAATTGATTAAACCTATTTTTATTTTTTTTTACATGGTACAGTGCAGGTTGTTTCAATATAGTAGGACCATGCTCAATTTCTGGATAATAATTCAAGTTTTCTTCCAAAATAAGGGGAAAATTGGGCAAAATGGACCATTTCCTGAAGTCTGCCCTAAATGCGATCATCCCATTAGATTTTCCACATTTTTTCATATAAGATGTGCTATTTTTTTAGGATTCTTAAACCGCGCCTTTTATAAAGGTGGGATTTTGGATCCATTTTTAACCACTGTGCAATGTCACAGTTTTTCATCAGAAATAGATTAATTGAGTTTTTCTGATTTCCACAGAAAACAATCAGCAAAAATGGTTTAGTTGATATAGAATACAGAATAAATATGGAGGTCTAAATTGGTATCAATGGTAATTGGAATAGGTATCAAAATGATGATTTTGTAAAATAGCCATCGTCCCAAGCTCCCTTCACTCCATTGATGTTGCCTCAGAGGTAAATTTATATTTATTCAAAGATTACTTTTGATTCAACGAAACATTTTGTTCTTCGATGATCATTATATTGTGATTGGTGTTGAACAGATGAAAAATTACTCATATTAACATTTACTCATGTTCGAAAAAAAAAATATACTCACTCTGTAAGTGGCCATGTTTTTTTTTTGCGAATGTTAGTAAACGGAACTCAAATCATACTGAGTTTCAACGGCCGTGTAAATTTTTGTTAGTCGCCATGAGTTATGTATTGATCGAGCATTAATTTCATGTAGAAAAGGAAATAACCAAAGGCGCTTTCATAGCTGTAACGCTAGTTTGCTTTTTTTTTGCGTGCTTCATACAGTGTTGGCCAACATTTTCATATTTTTAGAATGATTAATATATATTTATATGTTTTTTTTTTTATAAAAATGACAATAATGGTGGTAAGCTCCAACCAGTGTTATCTTTGGGATTAAATCTCAATAAGGAATGTCAAGCTGTATTGATCGCAATGTCGGTGTTAATAAATTCGTTCCTAGGTAAACAATTGGCAGATTTTTTGATCTTCAAAATAGCCCAATAAGTTGTAATTTTTCAGGATGTGCCTCAAAATTTGCTTAAATTTTGACACTGGATGATTACCTATTCAAGATTAAGCGGTATCCTGATAGTCTGAGTCTGCATGAAATTAGAGCAATTTGAGTAAAACGTTTCTTTGTTGAGCGTCTTTTCAAACTTCAAACTTTGTAATAAAAAACAAGGTCGTTCAAATGTTAAATGGATCATTGTTCTTCATGAAATGTAAGTTTTAACAAGAAACATTTTACTAAAATGGATCAATCTTGGTATGCACTATCAAGATGAATTAGCAAACAAAATTACATATTTTATTGATTTCATGGCCAGGACAAAGCACTTGATCAGATTATCAAATCACTGAGAGCATGCAACAATATGGACAAAACACAGCATATTTGAACTTTGTATGCGTATAGTCATTTCACATATAAAATCATGCGCTGAATCCAAAAATTTAGTCAGAAAAATTCTCAGTAGGATAAAAATATATGTTATACTTTCAATTAAAAATTCACAAATTTTTTTTTCGCTAAATCGATCATAACTTCCACAAATTGGATTTTAGCTGGCTTTAGGCACAACAAATACAATATTTTTTATTGCTTACTTGGAAATATTAAAAAAAATTTAAAAAAATCAACAATCTAATAATTAGCACCAATATCACTAATCTCACGGACAAATGGTGTTCAGCCGATCGAAAGAAAATTTTCTCAGATTTTTTTAACGCAACCCGCATCAAAAGCCTCGATACATCATGTGAGGCATATAACGGTGTTAACAAAATATGTTTCATTTTACAAATTGGCCTGAAGTTCAGATCATGACGTTTCACCGATTCAACGAGGTATTGGGCGATGCCTCGACTAAATGTGTGAAACTACTTTGTTGAGCCCCATTACATAATGCGAGATATGTAGTTGTAATGACAATATTTTGGAATATCCAAGTTATACTGAGGAATGGGTCTTGATGTTCTACAGATTCAACAAAAGAATGAATGATTCCAGATATATGTAACGACTCCATGATTGGACTTCATCACATTGTACAACGGTGAGCCTGTATAATCTCAAAATCTGAACTCCAAGATGATTTGGGGAATCTTTGATATGTTTTAACACATCTATACGGCTCACATGATGCGATGAGGTTCCAAGTAGCTCATGAATTCAAGTATTAAGTCAGGACATCGTAGAAGACTTTGTCTGAGCCTGTATAACTTCAAGATCTTAACTGCGGCTCTAAAAATGCCCAAAATTAAGTCTGAACATTGTTCAAAATCTGGTTGTGTCTATACAACATCTGAACTTCAGGATGATTTGGAGATTCTTAGATATTTTGTTAACATAAATATATATCTCCCCTGATGTAATGAGTTCTTAAAAATCCCTCTGGAGACATACATTTAGTCTTGAAAAACTTAATTGAGCATGTGGAACTTCAAGATCAATTCTTCAGTATAATTTGAAGATCTTATAGTTTCTAGTATATGCTGATTTTGATTTCATATGGTTGGTTTTGGCTCTGCTAGGTTGTTTGGACACATCTCTTTGGATAACATCTCCTTTTAGTCTATCCTTTAAAGATAAAGTTCTAAACTTCAGGTTAATTTGGGTGTCTTAGATCATCCCAAAAATTATTTTTTCGTTGCTTTTGAACTATTATAGCTGAATTCTAGTGAAAAGCAAAACAATTTCATTCAAATAATCCTTAGGGCTACAACGGTTAAATTATTTCTTTGGGAGCGCTACTACTACGGGTTCTCGATAAAGCTCTCACAGTACCTGACCGTATCAAAATAAACAAGGGGTACCCAACTTTGTTCCTGTAAAAAAAAACTGGCAATGTGGCATCGCTGCCTGTCGGTGGCATTACAACACTTGATATTCCTGTTCCTGGTTGTGAGGAGGCAGAGTACGGAATATCATTCTCTAATTTCATTTATTGGGTCCTCCTGAGAGAATAAACTCGCATGTGAATCAGCTAAACAAATCTAACGCTTGAGAATCTTATGAATTTTCATGCATTCGCAATAACAACTTTTAAAGTTCACTCCAGCTTAAAACTTATAGAAATAAACAGTTAATTCAAGAGCAAATTTTCTTTACGTCGAAAGTAACAAAAGCAAACCACCCCGAGTTATCAGTGTCAATCGATGCTCCTGCTATTACACTATATACTGTCCGAATATAGGATCACATCCCATTTTTAAATTTATTTACCAGTCAAATTGCTTTTTGACGTAATCACCATCGAATCAAAATATTTTACAATGTTACTTAAGTCACCCGATTTCTATGGAGATGCCGTTTGTCTTAAGCAGCAGCGCAGAGAAGCCCGTGAAAAGCGTACGTTCGTCGTTTCGCTTTCTCATTATTAAAGTGAATAAATCGAACTGTTTGTTGCTAAGATGATTATCCCGAATATCCTGGTAAATACACTTTGACTTAAGTAACATTAGAGGGCCAACAAACGATTTGCTTTGTATGATTAAAACCCTGCTTAATATGTTAAACATTGCTATCACTATGAGATTATATGTGATTAATTGGAAATAGGAATAACTTTTCGGTTATCAATACAAAACTTTATTTTTCTCGGATCGGTGCGAATGTTACTTTCGACATAATGAGAATTTGCTCTTGAATTGATAGCATGCTTATTATACATTAGGGTGGTTCAAAATATCGTTTTTGATTCTAAATCAGGTCCTGATCATTCGATCTTATACTACACTGGTCCTTTGAAGTTAATATGGGAATTACTATCGGAAATGTGAACTTTATGTTCACCTTATCCTCACCTTTCACCATGTGATGCTTCACCACTACCGCTGTCCAGTAGCACTCTTTTGGATGGTATGGATTATTTGTGCCTTGGCCAAAGGAATCTTGTGCGCAATCCGCCGCATTCTCGATCTGGTTTTTTGTTTGCCTGATTGTGAGGCTAATGTGAATAGCTGCTTAGCTCCGTTGCTAACCGTTGACTCTCACCAACCCCCGCTTGAGATCTCTCTACCAGTGCTTGTGGTGTGTGACGAACCTATTGAAAGACATGCGGAGCGACCTCTAAACTTTCAAATGATTGATTTTGCGGCCATTTCGGACTTTTTGCTAAACGTTAACTGGAATGCGATATCTACTATCATAAATAGATGTCGATGAAATGACGGAAATGTTTTGTTCCATTTTGAACAATTGGCTTGTTTCCAATGTTCCACGAATTCAGCCGTCAATTTCGCCTGCCTGGAGTACTCTCCGTTTACGGGATTTAGAACGCACTCCCAATGCTTGTCAACGAAAATTACGTCGTCAACGAACGCCTGGCAACAAACGAAGTTTTCAACAAGCCAGCAATGCGTACCGGTTTTTGAATGCCACTCTCTACAAATCTTACGTATTGCGTGTGCAAATGGGTCTGAGAATAAATCCACGTGGTTTTTGGCGCTTTGTTAACTCCAAACGGAAAAGTGCAGTGATCTCAACGAATGTGTACCTCTTCGAAACGACTGCAGCGTCAGCTACAGAGTCATGCCAGTTGTTCGCCAAGCATTTTGCACCCGTATTCGCGACGAATCCCACCTCAAACTTGGAAATCGATGAAGCCATGATGAAGCCAATCGATGTTCCCGCTGATTTTGTTGAGTTTGGACTATTTGCTGTACATCCAAAAATGGTCTCATTGGCTGCAAATAAACTGAAACGTTTGTTTGTCCCTGGTCCTGATGGTTTGCCTGCAGTTATAATATGCCGCTTTAGCACAACCGTTGTGTGATATCTTCAATCGCTCACTTCAGGAAGCAAAATTCCCTCGCATTTGGAAACAATCGTTTATGACACCCATTTCCAAACGTGGTGATCGTTACAATGTTGTTAACTATCGGGGAACAACGAGTCTCCCAGCTGTCTCAAAATTGTTTGAGATTATAGTGGGTGGAGTTATTCTCGATGCCACAAAAAGCTACATATCCACTGATCAACACGGATTCCACCACCAATTTGTTGAACTTTACGTCGAAGTGCATAACAAGTATGGAGGAAAAAGCGCAAGTCGATGTAATTTATACCGACCTGAGGCGGCGTTCGATAAAATTGATCATAACAAACTGCTACACAAGTTATCTCGTCTTGGAGTTTCTATGAAATTGGTTTTTTGGTTGGAATCCTACCTTACAGAGCGTGTACTTCGAGTGAAGGTTGAGGGTTGGGTATCTTCGCCGTTTTCAAACAAGTCTGGAGTTCCATAAGGTAGTAATCTCGGACCGTTGCTGTTTATTCTGTTCTTCAACGATGCTGCTTTGGTTCTGGGTGAAGGATTCAAACTGGTCTATGCAGATGATTTAAAGCTGTACATTGTGGTGCGCACACAAGAAGATTGTTGGCTTCTGAAAAACTCAAGACACAACAATGACTTTTGATTTACACCGTTCAGCGATCATGTCGAAAGCAACGCGACAGTTGGGCTTTATTTCCAAAGTTGAGAAGGATTTTTCGGATCCACATTGTTGGAAGTCATTGTACTGTGCACTTGTCCGTGCAATTTTGGAAAATGTGTCCGTCGTTTGGCATCCTCACCATGTCACGTGGTGCCTAAGGATCGATCGGGTTCAGAAACGGTTCATTCGTCTGGCACTGAGAAACTTGCCGTGGAGTGATCCTGACAATTTGTCGCCGTATCCTGATAGATGTCGACTTTTGGGCTTAGCCACACTGGAACAACGACGGAAAGTAAGGGAGAACAGCCCATAATGCACCCCTGGGGTAAAATGCCTATTTATAGAAAAACAAGGATAACTTTTCCTCAGATGCATTTTCCGGGTAACGGATTGTGTTTGTTTTCAACTGGAGGTTTCACAAATATTTCCTGATCATAAAATCATATATACCTACTGATTCCTTTAAACAATAGCATTTTGTGCAAAACATGACGATTTATAAAATACCTTAAAAATCATGAAATATCATCTTTTATAGTTCAAAATCACTCGATCATCGTAGAAAACATTGTAAAAAAAACCATACACCATTACTTTCTCCTTGATTTTAGCTTCCAGCAACTAACGATTTTGCTTAAACAGTGCGTTTTGCACCATCCTACCCTACAGCAATCGTTGCTTATTGCTAAGCTATTGAATGGTGAAACTAATGCCCCCGACCTGCTTGCGATGTTGAACTTTCGTGTAAAAGCAGATCTCTTCGGAATACAACGCTACTGCAACCAAGTTTTCACCGAACCATGTTTGGGAACAACGAACCAATCTCAGTGTGTATCCGTGCGTTTACGGCTGTCGAAGAGTTTTTCGAGTTCAATGAACCAACCGAACGTTTTGCAAATCGGATTAGGTCTGTGTTAAATTAGTTCTAATTTTATTCATTACGACTAAATTGTCAGATGAATTATTTTACATATACAAATATTGATACATGGGTAAGCTTGCTATCTACAGGAAATATTCTCAGCTACAACTTTGATATCGACCACTTTTAAATCGACCAACAGGATAATTAGTTAGTAAATAATTAGGAAGATGATATTCCTCTGACATGTTCCAACATTGGCAACATTGGTGTGATTGGCGTAAAGAATAGGCCAAAAAAACGAGGTTACTACAGCTTTCCCTCAAAGAACGCGTAATCCACTGAGTTCATCCCACCGCTTCTCGGCGGGATTCAAATCAATCACTCTGATTTTCTGCGAGTGACTAGTTCTCCATAGACACTAAATACAGCGGTGGGTAGAACTCAGTGGGTCGCCACCGGTGGTGTAGTGGTAAGCGTAACCACGTAAGCGTAGCCACAAACGAAGTGACAGACGGAGCGGCTCGAAAACTTTGGTGACTAACCTGCTATTGCAATTTTTCAGTGTACCACATGGTAACACCATATAGGTAACTCTAAGACTAGTTGGTCCCGAAGAAACGAGCTCTACTTTTTGGTTCAGCTCTGGTACTATCTTCGGTCCCAAGCAAATAGATTCACCCCTCGAAACATAGGAAATTAAACTAACCCCTCATTTTATATGTCAAACTTTCATAGCGAATCAAAACAAACATTGTGAAGTACTAGAATTTTGACTAGAATGGGGTACGTTAATCGATTTGCTTGGTACCAATAGGCTAGTCAAGTAGTGAGCCAATTTCAAATCGATAGTTTCGTATTGATTGTTGGTAACACCACTACTACTGGATTGAATCACATGGCAACACTACTACTGGATTGAACTTGCATTTTCACCAAATGTACTTCAATGTTTTGGTTCTATCTCTTTCACTCTACTCAAATCTGAAATGCATAAAAAATGACAAAATGATACACTCTTTGCACACTGTAAAAGAATCATTGTACACAAAATCAACTTTGAGCAAAACCTAAACAAAAATACTATCCCATCTGGTAGTCTGCACAAGCTTCTAAGAAAATTCTATTACAGCGACCACATTATTTTAATTGATTTCTTCGCCAGTTAGTCGTCTGTCACTTCGTTTGTGGCGTAACTGCTTTCTCACCCCAGTGGGTCCGGGTTCAATCCCAGCCGAGGTCGGTGGGACTTTTCTAAGGCATAAAAATCTCTGGAAGGGAAGTAAAGTCGTTGGTCCCGGCCCATGTGTGTTGATGAATTTGTGCGATATCCTACGCAGGTGTGGAAGCTGCCGTCAATGGATCGCAATCGATGTCCGTCGGTGGTTGGCACTAGATTGTGGAACAGAGATCGACGTTAAATAAATGAAGAAAAAAGAAGAAGAAGAAGAACTCAGTGTATAACGCGTTCTTAGGGAGATAGGTGTATGTCAAAGTTCAAGATGCAGTGTTGACCTGCATGCAGTCGATTGATCATTCTGGTATGATATTTATTATTCTATTCGTTCCTATTGGTTTAGAAATCAATTAATAACGGATTATATTAAGTGCAGTTCGTTCGTATCTGTCGTTGCAAACAGTTGTGTTGTGCTTCAGTTCTCGCCTATGAGATTTTTCAATCGTTGACGCGAGTGTCTTCGGTGGAGCTTTGATGCGAATAATTGTTTTCACTAGTCGTCATTTATTCTGCTACAATCAGTGTTAGGTGTAAGATTTAAGAAATTATTGAACATAGTTAAAATTACCACGATGATGAAAAGAATAGTTGAACGGACGTAAAAATGTTAGCATTAAACAAAATGAAGTCGTCGTTAAACGTTGTTGGTGTGTATCAGGTCGAGCAGTCATATAAAACTCGAGACAGATTTTTCCAGAGCTGCCAAGTTACGGTTTAGCATCATTAATGGATAAGTATTGATAAGTATAGATCTGATACCAATCTTAACCAAGATATTAATTTAATATCCTCTTTCAACCTTTTGTAAAGCAGAAATGCTTAACACAAATTTCATTTCAGGTGTCACAAAAATGTGGGTCCGGTTACAAATGTTAGTTAGTTTTTCCTAATTTCTAGCAACCTTGTCAGAGGTTTCCCATCTTATATGCCATTTTTACCAATATGTATGTTGCACCAACTCTGCACTAGATGTAGTTTCTGATGTGCGATACGTGTTGCATGACTAACAGGTGAAAATTATTATGTTTGTGAGTATGTATTTAGCGTGTTTTGAAAAAAAGTGTATGGTGTGAGTGAGGATTAAGATGTGAAATCAATTCGGTTGTTAGTATGCAATGAGCTGGATAACCGAGGTAAAGCAGTCCGTTCAGTTGTGTGAGTGCAACCACTCCACGATCAATGCAAATAGTAACTATATCCGTTTATGTTGTTTTTTGGTTTACTAATCCCAACTCATCCACTCGATTCTAAGCAAACCTCAATTACGTTCCAACCGCAGCAAGGTACTTCAAAAGATATGATGTCGTTTGACATCGTTGACTATTGAAAGAAGAAGAAACTGATAAGCCCGAAGTTGTTCTAGCTGTGCCCTCTACACAAGTCACTATAGAAAGATTTTTCAGCCAGCAGAAATTTGTAACTGATTCAAGAATACGCTTGACAGATACTGACTTAAAGGAAAGGATGAATCAAGATTTACTTCCGAAGGTTGTTGGTCTTTTTGTCAAAACTAGTTTTCCATATCATTCCTCGCCGATAGCTTGAAGTAGCCGGACGTAGTTTGTTCGTGTCTCTATTGCGGGTATTGGTTTCGTAGCCGGTGGAGTTTTTTTTTCCCACCATAGTGGTTTTGTTATATCGCGCGTTTTACCTACCGTGGACGAAGCTCAGTGTCCAAGGCAACCGCAGTCTTCTTCTTCCTCTTATTTCCTTTATTTAACGTCGGTTTCTCTCGAATGTGCAGGAAGGCAGCTTCCACACCTGCGTAGGATATCGCACCCATTCAAACACACATGGGCCGGGACCAACGCATCCGCAGTCAGCAGAGCAAGTAGCCACCTTTAGCGATGCTATAGGTGGATTATCATCTCATCACCACTTCAAAGCAGCAAGCAACAAAAACCAAGCAGAAAACGGAGTGGCTGCACCAGCTCACACAGCAGGCTGGTGTTAAGTATACTTTACAATTGGCGTTGACGGCACCGTCGAAAAATTTGCTCTTCCAGAAAATTTAGGCAGTTTCTAATGGGAATTTTCGGTGGAGTGAAAGGATAGTACAAAGTCCGCCAATTTCACGCACAGTCTGACGTTTGCTTATGGATTTTCTCATAGGAGTAAAGAGCTACAGAGTCGCCGTCAACTCCAATAGTCTTCTCTAGCCCATTGCTGCGTTTTTGTTATACAATAATTGTTTTGCGCGTGGCTTTGTCCTCTTCCTTGATAGGGTTGTTAAGGCTATTAGTGGTGCAACTTCTGGCAACTAGTAAAAAGTTTTTTTTTTTTGATAATTTTGTTTTGGTTTTGTTTGGTTGTTCATACACTGGGTAACAAAATTGGTAATTGGTGAAGGTTTTTTTTTTGTATTTTTTTTTTCTTTCCTTTTTAAGCGGTTGTGCACCGCTTTTACGCAACATTTATGGCGTCTTCGTAAACCTACGTTGCGCAAACTAGATACTACCAACCGTCTTCGAAAGGACCATGGGTTGTCTTTTTTTGGCCTAAAAATAAACCTTTGAAAACTTTCGACATTTCGACATTGCTGCTAAAGTATCCGGGAATCTTGGTACATAAGGAGAGATTCAATAAACTGCTTGTAGAAGCACCGACTTATGATGTGGCAAATAAAATTGCTGAACACGAGCTGCTTAGTGTTGAGTATAACATCTACATCCCTTCTCGAGATGTGGAGATAGAAGGTGTGGTCTCCGACGCGAGTCTGAGTGTCGACGACTTCAAAAACTCGAAAATTGGACCGCAGCTAAGTATATCGCATCCCCGGTTCATGCGGTAACATCCTCTGATGATGAATTCCACATAATTGTAAGAGAATCTTACATCCCCCGGTTGGGTGTACCAACTGCAAAAGGCTGGGACACTCAGCCAGCGATTGCGGCAACAAAACTCGTTGTGGCAAATGTGGTGAAAACCACAAAGAGGATTCTTGCCACAAAGAATCAATAAAATGCGCTTGCTGTGGCGAGAATCCTCACCCCTTGCAGGAGTGCCCGATGTACAATCAGCACTCCGATAAAGTGCAGCGTCCAATCTCTGGACGCTCCAAGCAGTCATATGCACAAATGGTGAAGGCTGCATCAGTCGTCCAAGACGAAAATCAGTTTTCGATTTTGTCAGCTGAAGAATCGGACTCTGGCTCATCCGATGAAGGTGATTCTACGGTGGTACACGCACCTTCAAAAATGGACGGATCCTCAAAAAGAAAATGCCCCTCACCGAAAGTACGCCGCAAGAAAACTAAAGTCGCTCCCAGAGGATTGCAAAATTCCCAGGGTAATGGGGTTAAATTAAATCGAAGGCTCATGTTGCTCCACTTCCTGGCTGCAGTAAGGATTTTCCGCCATTACTCAACAAAGATAAGAAAAACAAAAAAGCTGTTCCTGATACTTCTCAAAAGAAATCCAAGTCCGAACGAGGTTTGCTAGCTTTTTCGGACATTGTGGAATTCATATTAAATATGTTCAACATACAAGAGTTTCTGCCTTGCTTCCAACATTAGAATCATATCTTAAGCAATTGACTGTTTCATGGCCCCTCCTTGCATCAATCATATCTTTCGATAATTAATTCATTGTACGAGGTCGAAGATATGATCACTGCGCTACAGTAGAGCTCCCGTAGTCTAGTTCCTAAGCTAGAATCGTTCAATTTTTTACTTCACAATTCTTTCTTCTTTCCTTTATTTAACGTCGGTCTCTGTTCCGCAATCTAGTGCCAATCACCGACGGACATCGATTGCCATCCATTGACGGCAATCGAATGTGCAGGAAAGCAGCTTCCACACCTGCATAGGATATCGCACCCATTCACAACACACATGGGCCGGGATCAACGGCTTTACTTCCCTTCCGAAGGAAGACGTGACCAGAGATTTTTATGCCTCAGAAAAATCCCACCGACCTCGGCTGGGACTGAACCCAGACCCATTGGGGTGTCAGAAAGCAGTCACGCTTACCACTACACCACCGGTGCCGGCTACTTCACAATTCTGATTGTGATATATTTTCTCTCTGTGAAACATGGCTTTCTTCCTATAAAGACTCAACTTGCACGATTTTAACATTATTCGCCTGTGTAGAGGCGATTCTTATGGAGGAGTACTTTTAGGGATCACCCTTTCTTCAAAATTTCCCTTTCTGCTCTATCAGGCGTTGAAATCGTCGCTTGCCAAATAAATATAAAGAACAAAAATCTTTGCATAGCTTGCAGTATATGTTCCAGCAAGAACCTCCCCGGCAAACCGCAAATCGTATAAGGATGTTCATTTAAAATCGTATAAATATCCAAATCAAGTTGAAGTTGCATAAGATGCTATTCCAAATTGGTTGAAATAGTTTAAGATGCAAAATTATGATTAAATTATAATCCTCTTTGCGAGATTAAATATGAGTTAATTTTGTGTCAATAAGAAATTTAACGCGTTCTATTTTTAAAATGTTGATGATCTTATATATGTGTACATAAGATCAGATTCAGTCATGTCATATCGTTAGTTGTCAAAACAAAATAATGGACCATAACAAACAAAAAGTAACAGCCAATTGTTGCCAATATTCATGAGCTTCCTCACGTTCCGCCAATGACTATGGAGCAAGTAAACCCGTGGATACTGATGATTTTTTTTTCACCGATTATACAAGAGCTACTGCTACATTTGGATTCTGGAGTACTCATAAATAACCACCGGATTTCATTAAAAATTCGAGAATTTATTAAAAGCGTTGAAAACTTGAACGGTAAACATTTAATCCACTACCAAGGGGAAATACTCTCCAGATACGAGAGCCATGGTGTTTCCAAAAGTAGATGCGGAGCTGAGAACGCATGAGCTATTCCGTGACGGTAAATATCCAGATCATCAACGCGGTGTATCACCGTTAATAACATTGCCGATTAAAATGGTGGAAGACGTAATTGTTGCATTACATTTACTGGAACTAGGAGTAATGAGGAAATTACTCAATGCATGGCGAACCGGATCGATGACAAAAAAAGTTAAATGGAGTGTCAAAGAAAAGCAAGAAATTTCAGCAAAGCTCATTGTAAATATTGAGGTTTCAAAGTGAAATTGCTCGTCGTACGCGCTCATTGGACCACATATCTCTTTGGATGGGTTTGGAATACATAATTCGACAGTGAGCATGCATAAGGGCGAATACGCGATGATCGATTTTCTTCATCGATTTTCTATTTGCATTGCTACAGCTAAGCGAAACAATTTTCTAGAATTTGTTCAATACAGAGTAATAACAGGTTGTATTGGCTATCAAAAGCAACAGCAAACGCACCGAGAACCGTTAAATCTAGCGAGTTATTAACAAAAGAGAAAATCGACGAAGAGAATCGATCATCGCGTATAGGCCCTTATGCATGCTCACTGTCGAATTTGTCTCAACTATGTAGGTGTAGTTCTGCTCAAATTTCACCTACCTTCCAAATATTACGAGCACTTCACACCAACCAACCAAACCCAAATGTGTACTCATTGCTGTTTTTCTTGGAACCATTTTTGTTGCAAATTAATCACAAACGAATCACATTAATGTACAGTTGACATTATATGAGATAATAAGTCATATATCATGCAGAACAAGATTGTATAATGCAATCTGCACTGCTCTAAGCAGCTTCAGCTAGAGCAGGAATGATATCGTATAATACACCAGATCGAATTAGATTTAATCACGTATGCAAGCGAGGCATCATAATTTGAAATTTATTGCTCCAAATATACGTGCTCATATGCCAGCGAGGATCGCAGCAGGATTACGGAGCTAAAGATCTTTAGTTCGAAACTAGGTATGGCAGATAATATTTACTTTAAGTTTTAAATATGTTAATAATTTCAAAAGATAACTCATTATATTTCAATTTCCAACTTATATTCAAACCAATATCACCGGGTATTTTTTCATGCTTTCTGCTCTTTGGGCTGCCATAATTTTAGAGATGTAATTTTAAAGTCGCACAAATACAAATATAATTTGTATATTGGCATATACAAAATCATATTAGATGCAAGAATAAAGTTATACATGGAGTTGTATAAAGTACCCTATTGAATCATATGAAATCATATAATGTAGGAGTATTTATCCACATGCACGTATATGAATTTTATGCACTTTATACGATTTATATTTATCGAATAAAGATTCACATAGCAGAGTAACCATTCAGTAATGTGAACAACATTGTTGGCTGGGTCCATTAGCCGTAGTCAACTCTGGAATCTAGTTTCGATTCTTCCATCCCCAGTATTATTTCTGGGTGATATGAACTCCCATGGTACCATGGTGGGGCGATCTATATGATTAAAATAGAGCGGCTATTTTTTACAATTTATGTGACGATTTCAACTTGACTATTTTGAACACTGGTGAAGCGACACGTATAGCAAAACCTCCGGCTCGAGAAAGCCGACTCGACCTATCTTTGTGTTCAAGATCGCTATCATTGGATTGTCTGTGGAAGGTTATCAATGATCCCATGGTAGCGATCATTTGCCAATCATCATTTCAATTAAGTGTGCCCCTCACTCTGCAGAACCATCTCGAGTTCCATTTGATCTTACAAGGAACATAGATTGGCAGAGATATGCAACGGCGGTGACAATCGGTGCCGAATCAATAGATACGCTTCCACCATTGAAAGAATATAGATTCCTCGCCGATTTGATATACAAAAGCTCACTTGAAGCACACAAAAGAAAAGTTCCATGTGCGCTCTTCAAAAGGAAACCAGCCACACCTGAATGGGACGAAGAATGCACAAAATTGTATGTAGAAAAATCTGATGCTTTCAAAGCTTTTCGTAGACACAAAACCTCCACATATTTCGAGGAATATTCAAAGCTTGAGACAAAGCTGAACAATTGATCAAAGTAAAAAACGCGGTTATTGGCGCAATTTCGTCGAGGCACTCTCACGAGAAACCTCAATGAATACCTTGTGGAGGGTGGCTCGCAACATGCGTAACCGCTCATCTTCTAATGAGAGTAAAGAATACTCCAACCTATATGGATAATCGATTTCGCTAAAAAGGTCTTTCCGGACTCAATTCCAGCACAACATATTCTTCGTGAAACGTCTGCAAGCGGTGGCTCTCTGGATAGACCCTTCACAATGCTGGAATTCTCTATGGCTCTTCTTTCATCGAACAACTCCACTCCTCGCTAAAAGACGCTTGATATTTCATATAATTCTGAATCTCTTCGGCCCATTTTGTCCAATAATAATTATAAATCTTCTCGACACAAATATGAAGATAATTGTGTAAAGATTTATTAATTTTAAATCAATATATACGTGCAATAAGAGATTTATAGAAAAATACACAAAATAGCAACATACCTGATAGCAAATTGAGTAGTTATTTCCACGAAGGGTTATTCATAAATTTGTAAATATGTCCACCTTGAATGTTATTGTTGGTTTGATCCAATGGTCCAGATTTAACCTGAAATGGAATGATTTAGATGAGTTAAACTCTATTTAATGATGTAGTAGCGTAAATACAGTTTGAAGATTGATGACAGCTATTCAAGCTCAAGGAATGCCAAACTCGGCGTTGTTGATCAATTGCGCAGGATACGGCTAGGCAAACTGCCCCGTAATTTGCTCATATTTGTGGGGCATCATTATCCCGTTGCCCACCTGAGCACCGACGTTGGTCAGCAGCTCCGACTTCGGTCCGTTCATCTTATACTACACGTCGTCTTCATGGTGGCCAACCTGGTTGCGTACGGTGTAACCGGGAACTGATCACACGTTGCAACAAACGTTCGAGCTGGAGATCACAGGAGGAACGCATTACACTTTTTCGTTCCGTTCGTGACGGTGAAAACGGCAGAATTTCATGAAATAACTTCTTTATAAGTAGCTTGAGCTCTTGCAGGAAACAAATTCTGTCATTTATGACTTCACAAAATTTTATTTTCTTCTAGGTTGCTGTGATGCTTTAGTGCTTCTCAAGTTTTTTTTTCAAACCTGCTTTGATGAATAATGACTTTTCCCCAAGTTTTCCCTGTCCAATTTTCGACCGTCATTTAAAAAAGCCTATCAGCTTTTGTCAACAAAACTTTGTTAGAATTTTCCTCATAAAGCGTAGGCCACTCACGCAAACCAACAGCATCATCGTGTAGGGGAAAGTTTCAGAATTCAGAAGCCAGTTTTTTGATTGCTTGATTCGACAGATGTAATGTTAGAACAGCAGCCTCGTTCCGCAAGTCGAACTAAGAAACGAACCGGCCAGGTGCTGGAAGTATCTGTAGTAAAGCTAAACTAAGTAAACTGCGTAAGTCAAAACGAAGCATTTTTTTGAATAATCGCTTGTATGAAAAAGTTTTTCGTTTCAACTTGCCAAATAAGGCCCACGGTTAGATTGATGAAGCACAAAAAATAGTGGATATTAATAGGGTTTTTGATCTAATTTAGGTCCAACTAAGCACAACCCGCGCTTTACCTCTCTTTTCTGAACGGGTTTGAACAAAAAATGGAATATTTATGTCTAAGATGACTTTTAAATTTATTCACATTTCCGATACGTATGGATTTGATAAAGAGTCACAAATTGTTGAGATATTGCTTAAAATCTAATACTGCTTCTTGATTCTAAATTGTACGAGTTTCAATTCCGTCCTTACACGGTAAGAAAAAAGTACCCAAAATTGAGTTCCTTTCACTCATCACGTGGCTTCCGTGGGGCTAGGTAAAATTAAGTTAAAGAAGAAAATTCAATTTTGAGTAATCCTGATCTTGAATCCACGTTGACCAAGTTGACAAAAAATAATAAAACGGAGCAGACTGGAACCGAACCACGGACGTTGAGATTATGGGGCCCGTTTGTTGACCACTCGCCTATCAACACTTGTGAAATTGAAATGGTTAAAGGCGCATAAGAGCAACCTCAATGAAAATAAACTTATATTTGAGTTAATTTATTATTACTCAATAGTTGAGTAAATTTTAACCAACGCCGCTTTTCTGATTCACTCAACGGCGGACCTCAAATGATAGAATCCATTGAAACGTAATTAGATTTTCTTCGTCCTACGGATAAACGTTGAAATTGGGGATTCGCTAGGAAGGCTTCTTTTGTTTTGAGAACAATGAGCGTAAATATTCATACAATCCGCTCTAATAGGATTTATGGTATAGCTAATGAACTAACGCATCGGAACAAACCTATTATTGATTTGTGCACGGTGAAATCATTGATATTATTGATCTTTTCTGATTGATAGAACGGAAATGGGCGATTACGACGAAGTAGCGCTCTACCCTAATATTCAATTTTTTTTCTCTGATCGGAACCTAACACCACTGCGACCAGTAATTTGATCTATTG
Organism: Ochlerotatus camptorhynchus; assembly: GCF_037179485.1. NCBI lineage: Eukaryota > Metazoa > Arthropoda > Insecta > Diptera > Culicidae > Ochlerotatus > Ochlerotatus camptorhynchus. The sequence goes on from NW_027040666.1 coordinate 3,718,600, forward strand.
TAGTACATCCCGTGTCCTCAGTTTAGTGCACGTCGTATTACTTCATCACTATTGAGAAATGATGAAGTATTCGGTTTTCGGTTCGCAGTAAAAGGTTTTCAGTGTCCTTATATTATGAAATGAAGTTATTTTACCTTCAAATCAAGTTATCAAGGAATCAAGTTATTTTATATCATAGTTTTGTAAATCTATCTATCTATATAAAAATGAATTTCTGTCTGTCTGTCTGTCTGACCCTTATAGAAGTCTGGCCCAACCGGCCTTGCTCAGAAACTGAGTGGAGTTATGTTGTTGTCTCTACACTACAAATGGTTTGTTGCAAGTTAAAACTTGGCAAAAAATGCTTGCGATCGGAATTTAAGTATGGATCCAATATTGGTGACATTAGGGGCTACAACTCTTTATGGATAATCTCAAAAACTGTCCATGAGAAACGTGGAAAGCCCCTAAAAACACAAGCAAGTAAATAAATTATAATAATAATTTAGATATGTACGCTGTTTCAATACACTCTTTCTCAACAAACGGTCCTAAAATTTTCGAACTTTGTGTCCGACAGCCAGTTTAAATTTTTGCTTCTGGCACTTCTTGGAGATCAAAGGTAATGATTAAACACTTTCTTCTGTGCCGAGATGTGACCCCAGACAACACATTATTAATATGTCATATCTCTCAATAAAGATGATTTTGGACTGGAATGATCGAGACGGGACAGAAAGTGATTTCATGACCGAATGGCACATGAAGCATTATTCATACTTTTAATTTCTCCGGTTGTTTTTGGTTTTCCTCTGCACTTTTCATCAACCCAGCTCACGTCGGCCCGGTTGTCCAACATTCCCGTCTTTGGTCAGCGGTATTTATGTTAATTGTTTCATTCAATTTATTGTTAAGGCGCGATATGATACATGCTTTGATGGAGTTAACCTCTTTGATGAAGACGATACACGACAAAGTGCTGTTTAGGGCAGAGTGAATGTACTCGCGTGGTCGGTGGCTTCCAAGACAAATGACACATATCTAAATATCGCATCGGAGGACAATGAAAAAAGCGTAACCTACAAAAAACTGACAATAACGGTTCAACATAGTGGGAAGATGGCACATAGTATCATGAACGCTGGTCAACCTAATTGGAAATGTAACCTAGGGGTAGCATGAATAATCAGCTGCGTTTTTTGGTCCTGCTATGCACAATTTTACTTTAACTTTCACTGTAAAAGGATCGTAAACGAATCATTTAATTATTTTTCATCAGAGAATGATCGTTCTAGCATACGATTTTCCAATATTCATTAAGTGAAATCAAATTTATACGATCTAAATGGATCGAAATATCCCACGTAGATATTTTCGACCCATCCTAAGACTGAAGTATATTTTTTCCATTTTTCTCGCGGTGCACAGTTGGCAGTGGACCCGGTAGCGTGGTCAAAACCTCTAGCGCCATGGGTATTAGGGTGGGTAACCATTACGTGGAAAAACTCAAACTTGACCTCATCAAGCGAGAACAACACTTTTCGGTAACATTTGGGGACCTAAACAACTGTGCAAAATTTGGGGACGATTGGTTGTAACCTGAGAGGAAAAAGCAGATAGTACACACGTAATTCATGTTATAGCTGTAGTTTTAGCCATGAAAATTTTTGCCATTGAAATTAAATCAAAATAAGCGTTGCAAAATAGCCTGTTTTGCTTTGAGCGTGTAGTGATTGCTTGAGATTGTTCAGTGTGAAATAAGAAAATGTACTTTTATGTTTTGTGTTGTATTATGCCACCAAACATTTTGACAAAAACCTTAGTTAATGGTATATTTCTATATTGATTCGAGTATATTCAATGATTGAAATAAAAAAAACAGTGCCCCATTGAATAAGATAGTTGGAAATGACAGTTTGTCATAAATTACTTTACGCAAGGTTTCAATACCACCTTGCATATTCTTGTTCAACTGTATGAAAGGCATCCCCAGACAACCAGAAGTCGTATAACAATGTACAGACAGTATCGTAAATTGCTACAGTTTAAGTAAAAATCGCATATAAGAATGGCATACCTCGCATTATGTTTAAGTTGAATCGTATAAAATGCAAATTTCCGACCGATATGCGATGACTCATTTCTCCGTCGTACTGTATCACAAATTAAATCGGATTATATCGTAAGACTTTTCAAAACGAATTTATTATTACAGATTAAATCGTATATGATGTTAAATCAACTCTTTTAAAATTAAATTAAAATATGCACGTAAATGGTCTCCACTTTTGTACGTATAAGCCATTTATTTGCATTATATACGAATTGTTTGTTTGTATATATGATTGTATATCACGAAAACAACTTTGAATATACGTGCATTCTGGTTGTCTGGGTCATCAGATTGCTTGGCAGGAGTTATTAAATCAGCCACTGGGTCGCCGGGACGATCCAGTGGGGTCAGTGGTGGAATGGGTCGTGGTTTATTTTTAAGGATTTTCATTAATTTACAGAAGGGCTTTACACAATCTGGAAGCGAGCGGATATTGTTAGCAAAATTCTGATTTCTAAGGTGCACCATCCTGGCTTGGATGGTTTTTGTGAGACGATTGCAATGGGTATTCAAGACACGCAAAAGAGAGCGCTGGTATTGCCTTCGGATGGAGTACGGAGTCTGATGAGATTTTTGGTAATTATATCAAGGTTCGGAGTATTGCACACCTGTCTGGATACTGGCCCGGGATATCGCCTCTTCGATGGACACCGGTCGACATCTTCGGGCGACTCTGGAAGGACACCGTAGTCGACGGTGGAGTCGACACAGTGTTGGAACCCAGCTGACACGATGGTAGTTGCGTCGGAAAGCTTGCAATCGGTTGACGGATGAGCTTTTTTAGTACCAGTCGTCAATCAATTCGCACGCGTTTTTCATAAGCTCCCACCCCGCGCGCGATAAATTAATATTATTTTTGTTTGACTTTATTGACCAAGTGTAATTTTTGCTAACGTCATGAGCTGCGAAATTTGTGCCTGCAAAGCCTCTGCCGATTCGATAATATGGACTTGTGCGGGATGCCCACGTGTGTTCCATGCTGCTTGCATCGGTGTTACTGTGCAGTCACAGACGCGGGGTTCACTGCGGAAAAAAAGAGAGGAAACCGGGCATTTCATACATACTATCATGTTGCGAGGCTTGCCAAAAGTATGTTGAAGCAAATTTGGACTTCCACTGACTGTCGGAGCAACAAAACAAAAAACTCACAGAGCAACTGCATGCCAACACGCAGGTGATATTCATCAATTCACACTGCATCAGAGTAAACCCAGTATAGTCAATGAAGCTTTTGATGGGCTCTAGGTTCTGCTAACCAACAGCAGTGTACTTACCATAAAAAACCACGTCACGTCTGTATTCTACTCTGCAACCAACCAACCAATGTAACCAATGACAGAATTTCAAAGTCGTTGGAATCTGTGACGTCTGAGCTGGCCGGTGATCTGCGTAATATCAACGAAGAAATATGTCAGCTCAATCAGCTGGCAATTGATGCAGCCGCTACGTCAACAATGACTACTAACCCGATTCTAGAGCTTAATATTCTTGATGAGCTGAAGTCATTGTCAGCTCATATAATGACGTCGCAAAACCCCGCGCCTTCGCCCGAGCCATCCGACCATACACCAGTTTGGAAGACGAAATAAACAATACTGACGGATAGCGTTTTCTAGGCACCAGAAAGGTATGGAGAGCAGACTGGTCTCAATACGATGAGCGAAAAAAAAGTCGTATTAACCTGAGTACTGCGGAATAAATCGATTTCATTTTGCAAGCCAATGGAAAACTGCTTGAAAATTTATTCAAGTTTAAAATTGTTTTGTTCTTTCTCAGTTGATTCCCGCCAAAAGCTCTGAGCCAGGAGTGCTCGAGCCCCCATGACTCTATCAAAGTTTGTTTACATACATGTTTCGCCAAAGTATGTTTTACGGTAATTGAAAACACAGCTGAGTCATAAAAACTATGCTGGTTTTTATACTTTCATCATTGAGCCTGTTGGTTTTTGTCTTTGAGCTTACAATTAATATTAAGTTATGAAAAAGTATGAATCACTTTTATGAGATTGCAATGCTTGACGAGAGGTAACAACAGTAACTGAGTTTGTTGCTTCTGAATGTTTGGCTCCCGTTTGACAGTTCTGACTAGCTCCCAAGTGACAAGCACATTGAGTGAGTCCGCAGTACCCAGGTATTAACTAGCAAAAAATAGACGACAAGGCGGAAAAACAGAGGAAGCTAAATAAATCCAGAAATAATGCTAACTAAAACGATAGAAACAACAACAACACCAATTACTCATACTATCATCGGCATCATAACAACAGCAATAACTCCAACAATAATGGCAACAGCCCCCAACGCAGTTTCAACAATAACACCACCGCTCGTAACAACTTTTCGAGTGACGGGAGAATCTACCAACTTCCATCCGATCGTGAGCTACTTGCGGCAGCGAAGCATCGTTTTTCACAGCCGACGATCAACTACAGGCCAACAATACGATTCCAACGTGGTGAAATTTTAAACCCTTGTCAAGCGAACGGGTCCACGTTTGCTGCATCGACTACCCACCGGCCAATACAGTTCCAGAGAGGTGAGATTGTCAATCCATCTGATGGTGAATTACCACGGGCTACGCCTGGCTCGCAGCCCAACTAGATGCCTACTGGATGCTCTTCATGTGAGGCGTGCTGTGTTCCACATACGTGTTTTCGTCCAACTTGACGCACTATTCAGAGGCAGACTATGACGAACCGGATGCGGCTGGTAATGAATCCATAGTTTTAAATAATATTATCGAATCTGATGTTCTTCCAAAAGTTTCCTCTGAAACACATACTACTGAAATGATGGTTTATTGTCAGAATTTCAATCGCATGAAGAGTGTATATTGAACTCTTCTTTTTCGGTTATAATTGGAACTGAAACAAGTTGGAATGATTCCATTAAAAGTGAGGAAATTTTTGGCAGTGATTATAATGTTTTCAGAGATGACCGCGATTTAGTTTTAACTCAAAGAATGTCTGGTGGTGGAGTTCTTATCGCAATCTCATCAAAATTTAATTCTGAAGTCATTGTGTCATTGACATCTAAAGAATTTGAGCATGTGTGGGTGAAAACAAATATAGCTGGTGAAACTCATATCTTCGCCACAGTGTACTTTCCACCAGATTATGCTTGTAAGACTTTGTAACGAGGTTACAAAAGTATCCCACCTATCCTATATATAATATGGCATCACTTATTTAAAAAAAAAACCGTTCTTGGTCACTGAGTTCAGTTGCGGTTGGTAACTTAGGGCAGATCTGTCAAACAGATTAAAAATGGGAGTTTGTTTAGCCCACCGGAAAAATACGTCCGAGTCCGAGCCGAACCAACGAATGTCCTCGGGTATTGTAGCTCCCTAGAGGGTAGAGCCATGATTGTTCCAGATACGTTCTTGAAAAGCTTTCCAACCACGAAACAGTGAACAAGGTGAACATAGGACATAGTAGACCAATAGTAAGGTGACAAGTAGGGAAAGTACACGTTGAAAGTATAAGTCAACGAATAAAATTAACGGTCAGACAGTGAGACATACCATTCAGTTAAAGTGACGTAAAAAAACATACACGGAGGTTTGTAACATTTAATGTGAAGTTTGACAAGGACAGTAACAGTGATATTAATTACAGAGCGATATATATACATATATCAATAGCTTCAGGAATACTAGCACCGTGTTTAATGTACCACCATACTCCAGGTAATAACAGTCAGCAAAAACACATAATATGTAACAATAACACGCTAAAATTTGCTTGAAGGCCAATCCTTCAAACGAAGGTCCTACCCTTAGGCCGTAAAACCCTACCGTCTACCCTCGGTGGAAAGTTGTGTGTTGCACGTGTCGACTTCCGACGTCAACCCCGCTCGACAGCGCTCGGTCGGCCTAGCTGGTCGAATCCCGTCGTCCACGAGCATAAAACTCTGCCACCTCGTTGTCACCGCGCCAAGTCGGCATGTTTAAAAAAAAAAGCTCCCCACTGCGAGCCATCCATCGGCTAACATCAGTCTCGCCATCTTGTGCTATACCACAAATAAAAGCAAGTCGGAAAGGTATTTGCTACACCTACCTGTCACCATCATCGCAGACACCAACCAGCATGCAACAACGCGCGCAACGAAACATCACCCAGCAACATTTAACAGTGCCATATCCAGTAAGTGAAGCCCACTAACCCTAGCTAGGAAGCAATAGAAAATGTTGAAACGAATTCGTTAATTTAAACTGCGTGTCCCTAGTAAACCGCGGAATCTGTGTAGTGCGAGGCTGGATTTGAGACACATTTGGAACAAATAGTTTGTTTTTCCGTTAGTAGATCCCTGTAGGTAATGTGGGGAAAACCATCATATGAAATCCCGCTTGCCGATGATTTTTGTCTTCCCCCTGTTGGTAATGTATTCGTTTGTTGGGTTCAGTGCAATTCTTGCCGCCATTTGTATGATTTTTGATAAACCTGCCCTGAACGGATTTCGGTTTCTGAGAACTTGCCCGTTCACGGTAACCTAGTTCGATCTTTCCTTTATTTAACGTCGGTCTCTGTTCCGCAATCTAGTGCCAATCACCGACGGACATCGATTGCCATCCATTGACGGCACTCGAATGTGCAGGAAGGCAGCTTCCACACCTGCGTAGGATATCGCACCCATTCAACACACACACACACACACATGGGCCGGGACCAACGGCTTTACTTCCCTTCCGAAGGAAGACGTGACCAGAGATTTTTATGCCTCAGAAAAATCCCACCGACCTCGGCTGGGATTGAACCCAGACCCATCGGGGTGTTAGAAAGCAGTCACGCTTACCACTACACCACCGGCGCCGGCCTCGGTAACCTAGTGTTACCTGGCGCTTAAGTGAAGGCCGTGATTTTCCTCTTTCGCTAAAACACTCCCGACCCGTTACAACTTCTTATGAAATATTTTTCCAAATAGCCGAAGAAATAGTATCTCAATTTCCTCCTGAATTTAAAACTCATATCTATGGCGATTTCAATCAACGGAATGCTGATTTCATTGCTGAGAGTATTCTGCTCCCAGTCGTTGGTGAAAATGAGACATTGCAATTTATTTTTGAGAAAATTGCTTCTTAGGCCTAAACCAAATAAATCATGTAAAAAATCAGCAGAACTGCATGAAGATTTCTGTGTAAGTGAATCTGTTTCTCCATTATGGAAAAATGAAGCGTTTCACACAGCAATCGAGTATTCTATATTTGTGCATGAAAACCATCCTACCGACTGTGACTACGAAGATGTCTTTGATTACGATAATGCTCATTATGACAATATTATGTATAAATTGAGTACAATTAATTGGCAATCAGTTTTGAGAAATCAAGAGAATGTCGATTGTGCAGTAGACGTTTTTTATAAAATGTTAATGGAAATTACACAAGAGGAAATTCCTTTTAGAAGAAGACGACATAGTTATCGCTCCAAAAATCCGGTTTGGTTCAATAAGCAAATCATTAATTTGAAGAATCGAAAACAAAAGGCTCACAAAATATAAAGAAAACAGAATAACCAGGGTAATTTGGAAATGTATTTGAATATTTGTGACCAGCTTTGCTTTGCTGTTTCTGCTGCATTTAGTGAGTACAACATAAATACTGAAAATTAAATTAAATCATGTCCAAAAAACTTCTTTAATTACGTTAAAACTAAAATTAATTCGTGCAACTTTCCATCAAAAATGACTTTAGACGAAAAAGTAGGAAATAGTTCAGAAGATATATATAATCTTTTTGCAACATTTTTTCATGAGGCGTACTCCAATTTCTCGGATAATGACCGTGATTATGAATATTTTTCATACTTTCCTGACTTTTCGAGTAATGTTGGTGATAGAAATATTTATGTTCAAGATATTTTGACTGGTCTAAAAGATTTGGACGCCTCTAAAGGCTCAGGACCAGATGAAATCCTACCAGCCTTCATGAAAAATTTAGCAATTGAGCTCACAACCCCTTTATACTGGCTGTTTAATATATCGCTTGACTCTGGTACATTCCCGCAGGAATGGAAAAAAATCTTTTTTAATACCCATTTATAAATCTGGTAAAAAATCTGATATCCGAAATTATCGTGGGATTGCCATCATCTCGTGCATTCCTAAACTATTCGAATCAATCATAAACAAAAATATCTTCAGCCAAATAAAACATAGAATAACACATGCACAACACGGTTTTTTTAAAGGTCGTTCTACCACAACAAAGCTCCTGGAATTTGATGATTACTCATTAACTGCAATGGACAAGGGAATCCAAATAGAAGCTCTTTACACTGACTTCAGTAAAGCGTTCGATAGACTTGACATTCCAATGTTGATTTTTAAGTTATAAAAAATGGGAATTGAGATAAAACTCCTCACCTGGATTAAGTCATATTTAACGGGCCGTCGGCAAATTGTAAGATTCAGCGAGAAAAAAATCTAACCCAATTCAAGTCACGTCAGGATTTCCACAGTGCGAGCCGCACTTGGGACCTCTTCTTTTCATTTTGTACGTTAACGATATCTCCCTTATTTTGAAAAATCTCAGAGTGCTTATTTATACTGATGACATGAAACTATTTTTAGAGATAAGAAATGATGATGATATAAATACGTTTCAGAATGAAGTTCATGTTTTTATACGTGGTGTTGTAAAAGTTTGTTGGAACTAAATGTTAAAAAATGTAATCTTATAACTTACAGTAGAAATCTAATAAAGCCAGATATTCGTATTACATTAGGTAATCACATTGTTCAAAGTTGTGATAAAATAAGATATTTAGGAGTTATTCTAGATTCTAAACTAACATTTGTTGATCATTATAACACAATTATTCATAGAGCAGGCAATATGCTTAATTTTATAAAGCGTTTTGGTTTACACTTTAAAGATCCTTTCACAATTAAAACACTATATGTTGCCTATGTGAGGCCAATATTAAAATATTGCAGTGTTGTTTGGTGAAAAGGCATGAAGAACGAATAGAGTCAATCCAAAGGCAATTTTTACTATATGCACTACGTAAATTGCGATGGACAGTATTTCCTCTCCCATCTTATGAAGCTCGTTGCTCGTTAATCAACATTCAGTAATTGAAAGAGCGTCGAGATTATGCTATGGTCTCTTCCGTGAATAATATTGCTTCGCAACGCATTGACTAAGCTTATTTATTATCAAGACTTAATTTTTATGTACCTTCTCGTGAATTGCGTAATCGACATTTGTTCGTGGAAGATCGTCACCGCACTATGCGAAATATGGACCGATAAATCGGATGATGTCTGTTTATAATCTACACTGTGAAATGATAGACCTAAATATGTCGCTCCTAAAACTGAAAAAATATTTCCAAACACTGCGAAATCATAGATCATAAGTTATAATGTTATTATGTAGTCTACGTTTTTGATTGACGAATAAATAAATAAATAATTCGGCCACCACCGGATAGTGGTCCGAACTCAACTCCTAGTGGGTCACAGGTTGAGATATGTTATCTCCCATGTTTCTGACAAATATGTCGATGGTAGTGACGGTGGCAGACCTGATCAGCCGGGTGGGAGAGTCCAGCGCCAATATTGTGTAGCGAGCCTCTTGCAGGTCGTCATTCAGGATTGTGCCGTTTTTGTTGCGTTGGTTGTTGCCCCAAGCCTGGTGTTTGGTTTTCAGGTCACCAGCGATGATGTACTTTTCGCGCCCTCGAGTTAGTTTGATGATGTCCCTCCACAGGTCAGCTACCGACCCGTCCCTGATGGTGACATGCTTGAGGCAATAGGTCGCAATGATGGTGATAGGGTCGACAGGAGTGAAGACCTCTACCCTAAGGCTTCGATTGTTTTCAGCTGGAAGCTCGGAAGAAGCTCACAGCGGATGTTTCTCCTTACAGCAATGGCCACTCCTCCTCCCCCGGAGCTGGCTCGATCATGTCTTAGAAGCCGGAAGTCGAAAAGGTAGACGTCTACCTCCGATTTCAGGTGGGTTTCGGTGATGACGGCAATGTCAATGTTTTGTTCGTTGAGGAAGTTAACGAACTCGATTTTCTTGCTCTTGAGCGAGCAAGCGTTCCAGTTGGCGATCTTGATGGTTTCACGGTCCATAATTGTCAATGAAGCGTGATGCAACAAGAATCTGCTCGGTTTTGGTTCTGCAGGAGCGCTTGATGACGATTGCTTCTGCCATAATGGCTATGAGTTCCTCTGTTGTGAACAGCCCAACAAACATTGGAAGCAGAATAAGAGCTTATTCAGGCAAAAATATGCTTCTTCAGCTCTATTATTCAGCGTTTAATAAGCACACATTGTTTGTTGGGAGCTCTTCGTTTTTGTGCGATGGTGGGGCATCATCTCGACGCCACGATAGTCCCGGGGGAGAGAACGCAACCGTTGCCGCATAGGACTGACGGCTTGGATTAGCCGAAGGGTTTGGTACCTCAGCAGTTGGTGGGACCTAGGCAACAGCAGTAGCAGCCAAACGTTGAGCGGAAGTGGCGGAAGAACCGGAATTAAACGCCGTTGACTAATGTCGGGGAAATTTTGCTCGTTGCGTGCCAGAACTTTTTTCCGACCCGGCTGGTTCTGCGTGGAGGCCTTTTTGCGGATGTCCATGAATCCCACACACATCGGACAAGACTTGCTGGTAGCTCGATGTGCTGCACCACAGTTGGCGCGTTGTGGATCGGCGTTCTCTATCCTCTCGCATGCTTCGGGTGCGTGCTGCTTGCCACTTTCATCGAGACTTTCATTGCAGCGATGAGCCATGTGGCATTTTTTGGTTCCGTGCCGAAACATGAGGCAGTTTGAGCATTAGGTGACGTTACGGGGGCAAGGTAGGTAGCGTTCCAACTTAACAACGATGTAGAAAAGCGCCCGAATACACTGCAGGTCCTTCAGACACGTTGTGCTTCGTTCGAGGTGGACCAAATACAGCTGTTCACATGCGCATGGTGCACTTCAAGCCTTTCTCGATATAGAATTCGATGTTCTCCTGAAGCCCCTGCGAGAATCCCTTGACGAAGTAGTTTCTCCTTTTTCTTTATTTCTGGTTCATCACAATTTTCGAGAATGGTGACCGGTTGTTCGACAGTAACTTTTTCGATGCCGACTGTGCGTTGGTGGTTTCCTGTAGGGGAAGCTTCTCGGACGAGCTTGTAACCGCACCACCACGTGGCGATTTTCCCATACTGGGATCAAACGATGCTTCACTGGACACCGCGAAAGAGAGACGCGAACGGACTGTCGAATACTCTAGAGAGAAATAGCGGACGTAACCGGACTGAACTGCTAGGCAGTCAAGCAGAGAATGAGCGGAGGCACGACAGCAGTGCTGTTTTATATATTTTTAGGTTCAAACAGAACGATGTGAAACCAAATGATACTCGATTATGATGACTGAGTTTGGGGAAAACGTTTACGATTTTTCAAATCAGCGAACAACCTGTGAAGTTACAAAAAAGTTATTTGTCAAAACTACCAAAAAGTTCTGTGATTTTTCACAGTTTTCCAGAAACTTGTTACTGATAAACTGTGATTTTTTTAATAAATTTACCGTCATTCGGTTTTTTTTTTCTCAACAATTCTGTAAGCATAGAAGTTATTTCTTTCAATTTGTTTGGCTCTAATGAAATAAATACTGTCTGGTGTCCAAAAACTAAAATACTTTTATTTGTGAATCATTAGTGTTAAAAATCATTTGTCAAACGTTCATTTCGGAAAAGTGCAATCGAAGAAAGTATCTCTAAGTTGTTCTGTTCAAAAAAAAATTGTTAATGTTGAAAACCCTTGACGTATCCTGGAATTTTGGTGTGGCAGAAAAACAAATTATCGGCAACTTAAACAAAACATAGTGTTTTTTCCTTATTTTTGAAATTTCCAAAAATTTGTTTAAGGTTGTGTTGCTGCTTCCATGGTCATTATATTTGGTGAGCTTGTACCAGTTAAAAACAATCCGTTTGTTTCCTGGCGGGATGAGCTCGATCGCGGGTGATCTATTTTGCAGTTTACGATAGAACATAAGAAAAGTGGGGTAGTTAACCCTACTTTCCGTAATACATTACGGTTTATCCCAAGGCACTATTGTAGAAAATTGAACCTGTTTGATCTTGCGCAGAACGCTTCGGAATGCTTAGAAAATAGAGTGCACGCTTGATCCAGTTTGGGATACATTATTGATTGCTTTCAAGAACGAAATTTTATTTTAAAATCTTGCTTCACTAGGGCCTTAACAGTCGTTACGTCGGTCATAGCTTGTTATGATTTAAGACTGTGAGAGGCACGATATCCTGAACAAAACGTAAAGAACAAATCGAAGCATTGAACGTCGCATGAAAGTGGAACCTAATAATGGCCTAAGTGCTTTTTCGTAACTTTTAGATTCCGGATTTGAAAGATCGTCGGTTGCAGTGGCTTGCTTACTGAATAGAAAAACGCGGTCCCAGGTGCTTTCATATTAAAGCATGTTATGGTCAAATCGCTTGTTTATCGTATATTTTGCGAAACTTGTCGTTGTCGGTAACGGATTTGAATGGTTACAACAACTCGAGTCAGTGTTCACTCGGCTGTCGAAAAAAGCAGGCCACTCTCGATGTGCGCCACGTGATCGTCTGTTTTCTCGGCAGCAACCATTGTGTGGTCCTCTCCATTGTTCTTCATCAGCAGTTCTTACGGTCGATGCGTCGTCGACTTTGGAAAGCAACCGTTTAGTGATGAGTGTGTGAGTGTTGACCACGTTTTGCGCAATGACGTTTATATAAGGTCTGGACCAAAGGGCTTATTGGTGTTAGGGAAATGTGCAAAAGTTTAGTGGTGTTCGTATTTTATTGCAATGTTTATCTTTTTACACGAATCAGCTGTTGGCAGTGACGTATATCTATCTGTTCTCAGTATGTTCAGCAATGTTTACAACATTTTTGCTTCTAACACCAGCAAGCTGCCTGTTGGCCCAGACCTTATATAAATGTCATTGCGTTTTGCGTCCATTGCTGTCCACTGGAAGCGGCTCCAGTTCTGATGGAGGAGTCTTTTTGGATAGCGGAAGATAAAGTGTTTATTGTGTTGTACCTTTTGACTATAGTTCTAAGCTAGGTCTGGCGGACTCGTAATGGATTTCGAACCAATTTGAACTGTCAAAATCGAACCATTTTTTACTGTTCTTATAAGAGCTCATATGGAAGAAACAGATAGGAAGTATTGTTATCTGAGTAAAACGTAGTTGTTATTATTTTTGGAAACATATTCATAGTTTTGATGAACTGGGATTTCCGGATCAATCTCGCAAAAAAATCAACCACGCGCGGCGCAAGAAACGATCCTTCGGAAAGCGAAACAAACTTCTCTTCACCGGTGCACTTGCAGTGTAGCTGCAAAACTTTGCGTAACATCGCATTTTAACTGCTTAGGAACTTTTATGAAAACCAAATATTATTGATACAGTAGAAAACCGAAAAATTCGACACGCGCCAATCGATTTTACTCTCAATCTGTACTTAAAACATAACGTCGGACATAGTGCGCTGTATTTGTACAATTATGCGCCATAATGCACACCATGTCCGACGCTTTGTTGTTGTACAGAACGAGACTAAAATCGAAAGGTGTGGGGTTTTCCGGTGTCAAACGCGACCGACAATAACAACGAACTACAACTACCAATCGATATTTCAAGAGAGTCACTCACAATGTTGCACACATTTGCTTTGTTTATCAATTTGACAACCGTTCGAACAGAGTAAAGCTTGCTGCAATGCGTCTTGGATAGTGTCTGAAGCTGGCTGCGATTCGACTTCGCCAGACCCAGGTTCTAAGATGTTTTGTTGACCAAGAATCCCATGTAACAATTTCCAGTTAAAGAAACGCTTTCGTTTTGATTTTGTTCAGCTGCATGTTGAATAATAATTGCACAATGTGTTCACCACAACTTTTATAAAACCCTTGTTTACACTGGTTTGGAGAACCTATACATTTGCAACACAAAGGTGTTGTCTAACGTATTCAGTAAAACTTTTACCCAAAATCAATTTCTTGTTGAAAAAACGCTTCCATTGTGATTTTATTCAACTGCATGCTGAATAATAACTGTACAATTTGTTTATTACAACTTCTGTAAAACTCTTGTTTACACTGGTTTGGAGAACCTGTTCAACTACAGCATTATATGTATACGCGGTATAGGAGTAGAAGCAACTTTTATACAACGTTTATAGATACATATTTAAAGTCAAGCTTTATTGTTTTGGTGAAAGCTCTTATACAACGTTTGTAGACACTTCCTGACAGCTGCTTTGAAATTTAGTAGAGAGGAAACCTGAGAGACGTTTGTTACACTCTTTTATGACTCCTAAATATTAATTGAACAGCAAGCGCTGAAAAGCGTTTATAACACTTTTCAATGACTCCTTAATAACCGGATAGAAGCAACTTTTATACAACGTTTATAGATACATATTTAAACTCAAGCTTTATTGTTTTGATGAAAGCTCTAATACAACGTTTGTAGACACCTCCTAACAGCTGCTTCGAAATGTATTAGAGATTGAACCTGAGAGGCGTTTGTTACACTCTTTTATGACTCCTAAATAATCACTAAACAGCAAGCGGTGAAAAGCGTTTATAGCACTTTTTAATGACTCCTTAATAACCGTTGTGTAAGTACTCCCAATATTCACAGATTAAAATTAGTTTAACAATTGTCGTGGTACGCCAAAATAATTGCTTGTACAGTTTTTATTAATTTAATTTATTTGTGCACATTGAAAAAATATGTAATTATGCCATAATTCACATTTTGTGATCATGCAGGAAGTAGTAACAAGCATCTGTTTAATCTTTGATTGATATTCTTTCAATTAATCTCTCTAATCATTAATTGAGAGAATCTATCTAGAAATGTTATCGTTGATTATATGATATATGTCTTAAATTAATGTTTGCATTTATTAATAACACCCATATATAATTTACCTCTACTCCACCGAGGGTTTCTCGAAGCAAGATTCGAACTCATGATCCCGGATTGCCAGCCGCTTCTGTTACCATCTGCTCTATTCTTGAATACATATTTTGATCATATGAGAGAAGTATATGAAGCTCATCTTGAGTGACTTCTCTTGCAGTCGAATAATCATTGCCTTATGGTCATATAAACGTGCCTATCACTTGTGCTATTTTTAGCAACAAAATTGTGGTTGGTGGTTGGTCGAACGTAAACAATCATTTAAGAGTGCTCCAAGCAGCTTTTGAAGCTTCTAACCAAAAAGGCAATACAACTACATTCTTGTTCAACTCTGGAAGCTATTATTCAACGTTTGATCAACTCAGGTGTTTTATAAGAGCTCTCAATTGTTTGTTGGGATCCTCGGCTCTGTAAAGTTAATTTGTTTGAGCCATATCAAATAAATTAATAAACAAAAAACAACTCGAGTAAAGGAATGATGTGATATGAGTGGCTCGGTGGCCTCAGAGCGATCGTGTATGCTTACTTAGCAGAACTTTCTAATCTCCTGCCCATCCACATTCAAGATTCGTCAATTGCTTTTTGCCGCAGTAGTATCTGAAATAGGTAAATAATTATTCACTGATAAAATTTCAAAGATTGTTTTTATGTGTCCCACACATGAATTTTTGCAATGTGATCAACAAATAATATCTATGTGTCGGACACATACTTAATATGTGTACACATAAAAGCCATGTGTAACCACAAATACTATTCATTTGACTCATAAATTTTATGTGTGATTCTGGGTGGATTCTGTTTATGTGTGGTCACATGAAAATCATGTGGAATTTCACATGGAAATTCGTCAATTAACATGTGTGGAATTTTATTAGTGTTGATTTTAAAATATATATTTTTGCCATTTGATAGCAATTTGCTACCATTGACAGCTGCCTTTATTTACTTTCTTCAAAAGAAATTATACTTTCAGCTTTCGTAAAGCTTTTTGTGTGTGCTTTGCTCAATCATGGTTTTATAAAAGTACATATTGAGACAAATATTGTAATTCGTTTGAAAACAAAATTCAAACTTGCCATGGAGTAGGATTTCACATCTAATTTAAGTTTTTGCACGACATGTAGATTCATTCAAATAATGTATTTGACTTTGATTTTGTCAAGATAGTGATAGACAATGGTACTCAATTGCTATCAAATGACAAACATATATATTTTTCGAACAAAATCATGAATAACATGCGTATTTCAGAATCAAAATTAATAATAACTTACTTATTTTGCGATCTTGTGTGCTACACTTAAAAAATAAGAGATGAACTAGCCTACGGCTAAACATCTCTAATAATAAAGAATTAAAAAAAAAATTAATCTCGCGCTCGGCAATACATATAACTAAGCTAGCACGGTATAATTATAATGTACTGAGAATTCAGTAAAACAATCATTTATTTTTTTATAACTGAATCACTAGAACTACTGCAAACTGAAATTTCCATAAACAATAAATTTAGTTTCATATTTTTCCTGAAATTCTGGATGCCGAGTAATAACGCAAACAATATTTTCGCTGACCTCTGTAATCTGACATGCCTAAACAATAAGCATAAGAAGCACATAACCACAAATTCGGAATATCATCCCAACTTTATGTGGAATAGCCATACCATATATGATACCGTTTGTGTATGGTACCCATTTATTAGCGGAGATAAGAGATAAACTAGCCTACGGCTAAAAATCTCTATAATTAAGAATTAAAAAATATATATTTGGGGAGATTTCGTTTTACCGTTGCATGTTTACCGAGATTCGGAATTCTAGTTTTCATCTGTCATTATTTTTCGTTCATTAGAAAATATTCGCAACCAAGTGGCACATAAAGTAGTATACTACTATAGTGCCACTGTAGTGGAAAAAATAGCTGACCCAGTTAAATCATAATTCCAAGTGTTTTGTGTAGAATTTATTAAAAAAGATATGAGTAAGGCTTGAATAAGTGCGGTGGAAAGTGATTTGGTGCAAAAGATTAGTGTTAGAAGTCCCAGAAATGTCTGAAAATGTAAAAAAAGATTTGGGGCAGATTGAGAAAATAAAAATAAAAAAGGAAAATGGCGAGCAGCAGAAGGAAACGGATGGCTGAACGACGGTGCAATATAAAGAAAAAAAAAAACAAACGGTTGCGTCCTCTGGCATAAGATGACTGAAAGACGAAAAAGAAAGAATGGATGGTTTGTCCACCGAAAAAAGCTAAGTACAATTGTTTTGTGTTGCATTAATTGTAGAGGGTGGGTTTACTCGGGAATGTGATGCATATTTTCCGGAAAAGCTGCAGCAATGTGGGTGACGTTTTCTCTAATTTGGGTGGAATTTTGCTCATTTGTAGGTAGATACACTTTTTGTGCTTTTTGAGTGAACTGAACTCTAATTTGAGTAGCATTTTTTTTCCGAGTATAGAATGGTAGAAATAGGCGAGACAACAACAAATTGAAGCGTTTGTTGTAATGCCATCTAGTGTCAATTTTTAAATAGCCATAAATTATAGATGTAATGATAGTGCACGACTAGAAAATGGTTCCCAGCGACCAGTTCACTTTTCCCTACTTTTGATATTGTGCAACTTGTTCGATGCTAATGCTAATGCTAATTAGAAAATATTCGCAACCAAATTCTCGGAATACTCAGCAGGAAGAAGAAGAATGTACGAAATCGTTCGTGGGTTTAATTAAACCACATACATGTTTTTATTTCATTTCGGCCGATTACAGCTCAACATACTTCTTCTGATATGCATAACTTGTGGGTTATGTGTACGAACTACAGCGGCTTATGAATAATCATAGCCAATGCATCCAGTTTACACTGTCTGGTTCCTTAATGCAAAAAAGCATATTTATATAATAATATTATATAAAAAAGCATATTTATATAACAATTTATGTAATGATTGAAATTTTACTTCTCAATTTAATAAGAATTTATAAAATTTAACAGAATCCTCGGTACATTTTATAAGAGATTGTTTGCATTTGTTGCCGAGATTTCAGTTTCGATATATAAGTTTGACCATTCTAAGATTTTCAGCAAACCGCTCCACCCAGCCAACAATTTTGTTCACATTACTGAATGGTTACTCTGCTATGTCAATCTTTATTTGGTAAAAATAAATCGTATAAAGTGCATAAAATTCAATTATACGTACAAATCTGGAGGCCATATACGTGCATGTGGATAAATACTTCTTCATTTTATGATTTCATATGATTCAATAGGATACTTTATACAACTCCATGTATAACTTTATCTTGCATCTAATATGATTTTGTATATGCCAATATCTTATTTAAAATGTTATTTGTACGACTTTTAAATTACATCTCTAAAATTATGGCAGTCCAAAGAGCAGAAAGCATGAAAAAATATCTTTTAAATAAACCTAAAATTTTCTAAAGTTGGTTGTACCTGGTGATATTGGTTTGAATATAAGTTGGAAATTGAAATATAATGAGTTAGCTTTTGAAATTATTAACACATTTAAAGCTTAAAGTAAATATTATCTGCAATACTTATTTTCTAACCAAGGATCTTTAGCTCCGTAATCCTGCTGCGATTCTCACTGGCATATGAGCACTAGACTGATGCAAAATTTGAAATTTTCGCTCCACAGTGCTTAAACGGTTCCAAATTAGTTCCTGCTTAGCCTCCCAAAATTTTAACTTTTTTAGTAAGAAACTGACTTGGCACAAACCATTTCAAGTTTATATGGGAATTACTATGGGAAAACTTATGTTTTTGTTCACGTCTATCTAACAATTCACCACATCACTATGCTTTTAAAAATGATAGCTGTGATTGTAGCAAATTTTCCCAGCTACAACTTTGTTGAAAACCACTTTTCAATCAAAGGTAAGGAACAAAAGTTATTAATGATTCAAGTCACTGATGTCTTATGATTATGCTCATTCAACTATTCAGCAGGCAACATTGGTGTTTCTGGTGCGAAGAATAGAGCACAAATATCATGACTACTATGTCACACTGCAGAATACAGTGTTGCTTACAGAACAGCTGCTTAATCATGCCATAAGATTATCAATCTCTTAAACAATTAATAACAATTTAATATGACATTTGGCTGAAAAACGATGTTTGGCAAAGTTGTAGCTAAGAAAATTTCCCGTAAGAATAGTTATAGAAACTTTCGAAAAAGCAATATAGAAAATAGGTAGACGACAATGAACAAAAAGTTTTGTTTTCCCATAGTAATTTCCATATAAATTTCGAATAGTTTGTGCCAAGTCAGTTTCTTACCAAATGAGTTTAAATTTTGGGAGGCTAATCAGGACCTGATTTGGAACCGTTTGAGCACTGTGGAGCGAAAATTTCAAATTTTGCATCAGTCTAATGAGCACGTATATTCGGAGCAATAAATTTCAAATTATGATGCCTCAGCCTCGCTTGTATACGTGAATAAATCTAATTCGATCTGGTGTATTATACGATATCATTCCTCCTCTACCTGAAGCTGCTTAGAACAGTGCAGATTGCATTATACAATCTTGTTCTGCATGATATATGACTTATTATCTTATATAATTTCAACTGTACATTAATGTAATTCGTTTGTGAATAATTTGCAACAAACATGGTTCCCAGCAAAACAGCAATGAGTACACATTTGGATTTGGGTGGTTGGTGTGAAGTGCTCGTAATATCTGGAAGGTAGGTGAAATTTGAGCAGAACTACACCTACATAGTTGAGAGAAATTATGTATTCCAAACCCATCCAAAGAGATATGTGGTCCAATGAGCGCACACGACGATGAATTTCACTTTGAAACCTCAATATTTACAATGAGCTTTGCTGAAATTTCTTGCTTTTCTTTGACACTCCATTTAATTTTTTTAGTCATCGATCCGGTTCGCCATGCATTGAGTAATTTCCTCATTACTCCTAGTTCCAGTAAATGTAATGCATCGGCAACAATTACGTCTTCCACCATTTTAATCGGCAATTTTATTAACGGTGATACACCGCGTTGATGATCTGGATATTTACCGTCACGGAATAGCTCATGCGTTCTCAGCTCCGCATCTACTTTTGGAAACACCATGGTTCTCGTACCTGGAGAATATTTCCCCTTGGTAGTGCATTTAATCCATGTTTCCTGTTCAATTTTTCAACGCTTTTTATAAATTCTCGAATTTTAAATGAAATCCGGTGGTTATTTATGAGTACTCCAGAATCCAAATGTAGCAGTAGCTCTTGTATCATCGGTGAAAAAAAAATCATCAGCATCCACGGGTTTACTTGCTCCATAGTGAATTCCGATAGTCATTGGCTGAAAGTGAGGAAGCTCATGAATATTGGCAACAATTGGCTGTTACTTTTTGTTTGTTATGGTCCAATATTTTGTTTTGACAACTAAGATATGACTGAATCTGATCTTATGTACACATATATAAGATCATCAACATATTTAAAATAGAACGCGTTTAAATAATTTCTAATTGACATCAAACTATTTCATATATAATTTCGCAAAGAGGATTATAATTGAATCATAATTTTGCATCTTAAACAATTTCAACCAATTTGGAATTGCATCTTATGCAACTTCAACTTGATTTGGATATTTGTACGATTTTAAATGAACATCCTTATACGATTTGTGGTTTGCTGGGCAGCTGTAATTTTTACAATCCGACATTATAAGCAAACATGTATTTTCCGAGATCATTGCCAAGCACTTGGCTGTGCGAATCTTGGCAATAAATAGCCAAGACTCGGCAAAAAATCAGTTTGTAGAACAATTTTGTAGAACATGTAGAACATGTTTAGGGAATGGAAAGTGAGCACCTAGATTTTGGTCAAATGACCCATTCGGCCTGATGCCATTCGGAATAATGGCATTCTGCCTAATGACCCTGCAAAAAATAATCAATTTCATTTTCAACAAAGGGCACTTCTGAAGGACTCACTCCACATTCCTTACAGTGCCATCTGATATAATCTTTCCCGCCTTTTTTTTTTAGAGTATTTTTTTGTTATTTCGGAACATTTAAAATGTGGAACAGGAAATCTATTACAATTGTATGGGAGCAGAATGGCGTCAAACTTTTGCGGAGCCATACATGATATACGTGCTTTAGAATACATAAACAATACTTTTAGGTGAATGCCATATAGCCACTTTTAGAAAGCAATGCGGAATCAACTCTAATTGCCCACCATACGACATATGAACCGCAAAACGAACGGAACCCGTGGCGAAGAATCCCTTCACAGAAGACAAGGTGCTGAGCTGCATGCACTTCGCTAATAATGCCAACGAACGATGCCAAAAATCAAAAGTGACTGGGTTATTTTGTGTGTGTCTAGAGTATATTAGGTAGGTACTCGACTTTCATCGCCACATTGTTTGCAAGTATAATTGAACACGAATAATATTCACTTGAAAATCATCATACTCCAACGAGCCGGGGCGGAATAGAGCAGGGCCCACAATTCCTAAGACCCACACACGCGACAAAACGCACGCGCACCTCGGCGGATAGCGACGGAGCGATGGTGGCGGCTCTTCCTAAAAAGAAAGGAGTGGCCGCGAAACATGTCGAGTGTTTTGTTTTCCAAATTAACGTGTGCGGACCATTTTCTTTTCCTGACACCGCACCGGCGCGCTAGTTATTTGTTTGTAGGTGAGTTAATATTAATCGATAGAAAGCTTTGCTGCCTATAGTCAAACACTATTGAAGCTAATTGAAGAGTAGCAATCGGGAAAAAGTGGCTTTAAAAATTATGGAAATTATCCCCTTCGATTGAAATGGTCATTTGGGTGCATTGTACGATTCTAATTTTGGGTGAATTTCAACACGTAAGGCAATGTATTTCCGTAACAATCACTGTTCACGCTTGATTTATGGTTTTTAACGAATTATTGAGCATAATTGGTATACCATGGTATCCGGATATGAACCCGAGTAGCACACTTTCATCACAATTAGTTACAGCAACTTGTTTATGACTGAAATAAGTCGTATATAAGTTTCCACAATTGATTTGTAACAAGCGTGCTACTAGGGAAGTGTGACATTCATCAAAAGTTATGAGTTAATACTTTGAATCATTAGTATTGTCATTTTCAGCTATAAATTAAACGAATGTGAGGTTTATTTTTCTAAAACTATAAGGACATGTTTTCTCATGTGGAAAATTTTCATAAGGACAAAGCAACGCTTAGTCTGTACCTTGGGGTCAATTTGTCCATAGGCTAGTTTGACAGGCTTAACATTTTTTTTTATATTGGGAAATGAATTTGTCAAATATTATTTGAAATATCTTGAACCGTTTTTATTTTAAAAATTACCCTGCCGTAGCTCAGGTGGGTAGGTGGAATACATTAGTTGTGTCTAAATCTTTAGCTTTAGGTAGAACAGTTAGTGCCATCGGAAAAGTTTTTTTTAAATTATTTTTGCCAATATTTCATGTGCAACACATTAGGGTGGTCCATACAGTTGATAAGTTCTAAATATCATTTTTTTTTTTATTTGAGATGCATCAGTTTGCTGGCTCCGGTCGTGTAGTGGTAAGCGTGACTGCTTTCTCACCCCAATAGGTCTGGGTTCAATCCCAGCCGAGGTTAGTGGGATTTTTCTGAGGCATAAAAATCTATGGCCACGTCTTCCTTCGGAAGGGAAGTAAAGCCGTTGGTCCCGGTTCATGTGTTGTGTTTGAATGGGTGCGATATCCTACGCAGGTGTGGAAGCTGCCTTCCTGCACATTCGATTGACGTCAATGGATGGCAATCGATGTCCGTCGGTGATTGGCACTATATTGCGGAACAGAGACTAACGTTAAATAAAGGAAAGCGATAGAGCAGCGTAATTTCAAGAAAGTTATTTAAATAAACTTTACTCAAATCAGCAATTTTCTATCTCTAATGATTCACGATTTATACTGATTTTTAATTAGTAATTTAGGGTGGCCCCTATAAAATCGGTAACATTGATTTCACGTAAAATATATACTCTGGACACTTTTTTGATTTTTATGGCGCACATTTTTTCCGAAGCAATTTAATTTCTTACTCATTTTGTTGAAAAGTTTTAAGCGATATTCACTGAAAAATACGTAATTTGCACACATTTATATCTTACAATGGCGCATGTAGATTTATTCATTTTTGACTTGATTTGTGTTCCGTCGATCTTGTTTTCCGTACTGAGTACCAATGCTACTGACGCCAGGAAGACAGCTCCCACACGTGGACCCTACCTATAACTCATGGACGGGGATCAACGACTTTACTTCCCTTCCGGAGGATGCGTGATTAGAGATTTTATGTCTCAGAAAATGCCGGTGGTGCCGCCGACTGGGATTGAAACCAGGCCTTTTGGGGTGAGAGGCAATCACGCTTACCATTTAACCACCGGCACCGCTTAATGTGGATTTATATGTTTTAGTTGCATTTGAAAGATCGTAATTTTATTTACCTACGGGGAAAAAACTGTAAAGGCCATTTTTGTTCAGCTCAATTTACATTTAAAAAGGGCAAATTTTCTACTCAAAATTACCATCAAAAAGGGATAGCTTTATAAAGTTTCTAAATAGTGTATGTTTACGATAAAACTATGTATAAAAGTTGCTCCTGAAAATTTGGCGAAGCAATTTTGTATCACGATTTAAGCATGTACATTACTGCCCATAAAAGCATATCAGCCCAATCTGAAAAAACAGCAAACCGAGAAAAACGGTATTGAAAATTTATTTTTCAATTGACTCTTATGGATGGGACAAACTAGTTTTGGTATTTTTCACCCTATTTTCTGAACAAAACATGTGACTGCTACTATACAGTGTAAAATGGCGGTAGTTTACAATGGATTCTAAAAGATAACTCATTTCTGATAAAAATCTATATCGGTCTGTTATGCTTTTATGGGCAGATTAAGGTGTTTCATTTTAAAGAAAAGTTGTATTTTTTTTTAAAAGCCACCTTTTAGTTCGATTCACTGCCCGAACTATAATTCTATTAAATAAAATGGTAAAGATTGATTAAGGTTTAGAGGTCGCACCAATGGTTTGAACCTCGGTTTGACCCTTGTATGAAGATTTTGGTTAATTACCATGAGAAATTATTGAGTTTCACTTTCATTGCTCTAACTCTGGTTGTAATTGTCCAAACGAAGAAAAAGTTTGAGGTTTGGTTGTCATGACCAGAGGTGGCAACAGTACATTTTTTGAAAAACCATCGTCCAGAGCGAAACAAAACAGCTAGCACACGGGCGGCCGTTTATAACTACATTCCAAGCGAACAGCGGAGATAGAGAATAAATAAAATCTCGCAGCCTGATTTTTCCAAACAGTTTATTGTAATGAAATTTTAGCTGCAGGCTTGCGTATGACAGTAAATTACCAACTCCCTTATTAACGCATAATTTTAACATCAATGCTTATGAGTGGTCAGTCTTCATTCTTAACTTTTAATTCCATGCAATAAACATCAAATAAATGCAGTAATTAGCCAGAAATCAGCAAAATTCTACACGACATAAATTTATGTCGCGCGTGCCGCCGGTCTTGTCTGCTTCTTTGTGCGAAAATGTTCTATCGCTGGCAGAAAACAGTTTAGAAATGTCATGACATTTTTGCCGCTTGCCAGTTTGTTTTTGTGTGTCGTCACAATGGTTATCGCAAAAAGTATCAAATGTTAAGAAAAAAATGTTAAACTCCAGGACTCGTGCCACCACTGGTCATGACAATAAATAACAAGCCTGTTATTGTTGTGATTAAATTGGTGCTGGGGTGAGAGGTAATCACGCTTACCACTAAACAACCGGTGCCGCTACGACAGGTGCTTCTACAAGCACTTTCAAGTTAATTCACTTTTTAAGACGATAGCTACTTGAATAATATTATTTGCATCGTTAAAAACACGAGCCACGAATAATATTGTAAGCTGAAACTGTTTTGTTTACCTTTTTTCTACACACCGCATTACGAATCATCTATCATCATATCCAGTGTTGTTGATTTAATTGATACAAATTGTGTAAAACCAATGCTTTTATTGGTTTTCAAGGTGGTTAAACCATAGAGGTAACTCTAAGACTAGTTAGTCCCGAAGAAACGTGCTCGACTTTTTGGCTCAGCTCTGGTACTATCTTCGGTTCCAAGCTAATTCACGAACCCCTCATTTTATCTGTCAAACTTTCATAGCGAATCAAAACAAACATAGTGTAGTACTAGAATTTCGACTAGAGTGGGGTACGTTAATCGATTTGCTTGGAACCAATAGGCTAGCCAAGCAGTGAGCCAATTTAAAATCATTAGTTTGCACAGGTTGGTTAAACTGTGTTCAATTTCGAAACCATCACTAATAAATATTAAAATCAATTTCTTTTATTGTTTTTCAAGAAAAAATGGAAGTAACACAAACATACACACCAAATTTTGAATCAACCTTCCAGCAAAACGAATTGCTGAACAGAGTCCAGCAAAATTAAGATTTACTGTGAATCCAGCAAACATGTTTGTTTGCTGGATGATCGGTAAAATGCGGGAACTGTCAAATAGATTGCAATTTCGTAAGTGGATTCTTTATCGCAAGTTGATTTATTTATATTGTTTTATACTAGTTTTGTGTTTTGCTATTTAATGTGATTTTCCATCATTATTAAAGGTTAATTTGTATACAAATATCCGTTATAACAGTGCATCTATAATGTGACTTCCTTTTTATTTATTTGCAGGAAGAAGTGGATAAATTCCTCTTCTGTATTACTGAACAACCAGCAAATTTTGCTGGTTCTACAGTAAAGTTCTGTCATTTGTATGTCAGATTATTTTGCTGGTTATCCAGCAATATTTTTTTGCTGGAAGGATTGCTGGATTTCCAGCTCGGCAAAATCCAGCAAAGTTTTGCTGGTTTCCAGCGAAATAAAAATAGTGTGTACAAATTGAAAATTTCATACAAATTGAACACAAGTAAATGAAAATTACTACCCACATATTTTACCTAAACACTATTTAAAAACTACCCACATTTGGGTAGAATCTACCTAGATCTATCAAAAATGAACCTACCCAAAAATGGGTAAACTATGGTGGGAGTGACAAGTTGACAAATGGACAACATCGACAAGAATCCGATCGACTTTGTTCATTTGTCAACTTGTCACTCCGAACATAGTTTACCCATTGTTTTGGTTGGTTCATTTTTGACTGATCTGGGTGGATTCTACCCAAATTTGGGTAGTTTTTAAAAAGCGTGTACTTTTGGCTTCCTGCACAGAAAATGAAAATTACACAAAGCTTTAGTTTAAACAACCCAAAACTAAGTAAATCCGTTATAGTATCCTATTGGGTAAAAATCAATGTAATATGATGGTTAATTTTAACTCAACGGTTGAGTAATACGTATATTACCTTAAGATCAGTAAAACCAAAACGAAAATTTTGTGGGCCTAAATTTACTCAACGCTGAGTAACTTACTATAAAGCTTACGTTGAGTGAAAATAACTCCAGTGTATTATACTTCCACGACGACGCCATTTGTGTTTTTGCTCCCTTCAAACGAACACATGCGTGCGACGTCCGGAAGTTTTTGTAATTCGTTATTCCCTGTGACCCGGTTCTTTCGAGACCACTCGACCGACGTAATCTTGTAAGTGGCAAATCCGAAGCGCTAAGGGACCAGCAGATAATTAATTCCGTTTCTTTTGTATTCTTTTATTTTCAGATATCCAGCAATTGCAGCTTCCAGCACGAAATTCGTGTCTTAATTTCCGTCCGGTGGCGACCATATAAAGATGGAACAACTAAAGAAAATGTTGGATGATGGAAGCTTTGATAAGTTAACTGGTGAGTACATTCATTTGGTTTATTTTTTGGTTTTTATGCATTGACTTTATTTAACGGCTGGAGTTCACCTGAGCCAAAATTAAAAACAATGCTTAGGGGTAAGTGGGGCAATATGGCCACCCGTATAAAAAACAACTAATTTCATATTTTTGCACAACAATTTCATTCAGACTTAATGTCTTAAAGACTTCAAGTCTACTGAAGCCATTTTATCCGTTTTTGTAGGATAATTTACGCACCGAGCATAAGATAGACAATTTTGCAGGTTGCAAAAAAGAACATTTTTTTATATGCATAAAAAAAATAAAGCACGTTTTGTGCATGGTATGACGAAAATTATATTTAGCCCTAATAGCATATTGCTCTTATTTTTATGTTGAAGGTTTTCATTGTTATGTGCAAGTCATTAAAGGATACATCGACGTCATGGTACACGGTTTACCAACATGTATTCAAGCGAAGTTTCCGTTTAAATGCTCGTTCAATGTATTCATATTTTTCAAACATCAAAGCACACGTCCTCAAAAACCATCTTATGTCAGGTTCCGAGATCATGCCAACGAGTTCATCCGTTGTTGAGCCACTGCTTTCTTATAATAAAGTGGAAGATTATTCAGCTTCGAAAATTAAATCCCACATTTTTTTCAAAAATTAGTAAGTGTGGAAGACATAACTTCTTCGATATCGTCACTAATAACAGACCTCAGATGTGACGTTTCACTGCAAGAAGTCAAAACAAAGACATCCATGAAAGGTTATTTATCAAACTGGATTCAACAGTTTAACATGACAAAAATTAAGGAATTTTTTACTTCAAAAAACATGCTAGAAGATGTTAAAGCTGTATAACTGATAAATGAGCTGGAAATTCCTGATTTGATGGCTGATGTTAGGACACCAGCCGACAATATAGCTTACTTGGCTGGAAAGGAACCAATCGAAGTTGTTTTGGGAAAACGCAGGCATATAAAACGAGTAGTGAACTGCCGAAAACAAGGAGAAAAGTTTCAACGGATGATTCGACAGCGACAATATGTATCCAAAGGAAGATCCCAGAAGGACGTTTTACACTTCATTCCTGTTTCACAAACGCTTCGCTTAATTATGTCCAATCTGAAAGCAAGAGAAATGGCCAATGATGAACCAGTGAGAACCGATGATGGGACGTTACAATCATACAAACATGGAGAGAAATTTGGAAATCACCCCTTTCTTCAGCTGTATTTCACTTGCTTGAGACTTTTCGTACACATTGATGAGGGAGAATATTCAAATCCCTTAGGATCACACAAAGGAAATAATAAGCTGACAAACATCTGTTTTAAAATACAGAATTTCGATCCTAAAATAAATTCTTCCCTTGATCGCGTTTTTCTGACAAGTGTTCTTAAAAAATACGGGTAAGATTTACCTATGAAATAGTTTGCATGCTTTACTTCTTTATAATAAAATAACCGCACTACTATAATTGACCTGCCCTGGATAAGAAGTCTCGTGTAACATTTAGAAAGGGTCTATCCTAGTTGATCGATTCAGAAATATTCTGAAAATTATTGATAATTTTTCCCAGAATTTGCATTATTTTATGTTTATACACTACCGCGATCCATTCAGTGTATTGCCCATCACAGTGTACTCAACGATAGTGTTTTATAGTGAGAAGTGTTCAATGTGTTGTCTGTTTGTCTGTGGAGGAAGCATTGCTAAAATTATAAAGACTTTGAAAATGTCGACTAACAGTATGTCGCGCAAGGGAGAGTTCTCACGCAATGCGAGAAAAGGGCCTTTCATTGTTAATCGATTCTCTTCATCGATTTTCTCTTTCGCGAATGACCAATGCAAATGAATTTTCCATTGAGTGTGTTGTTTCAGGCGCAAGCTAACATCATCTTCTGCCGAACTGTGCTGCAAGCTTAGCGAGAAATTCGTTTATGTTGTCGTGATAAACCAAAGAGAAAGTCGATGAAGAGAATCGATCAACGAGGCTAGGCACTTTTCATGATGCATGTTATAACCAAAATTATACATTTTTTTGTTATCCATTTTACAATTTCATTACGTTGTTAAAGAAACCAGAGATCCAGATTTCTAGTGAAGGGACAGGTTGATTTTTTAGACCATATGCATGTATTAATAATTAAACGAAACTTATTTCAGCATATTTTTTTTTTTCGCTAGGTACCAAAAAGTACTTCAGACCGTTATTTTTCTTTTGCGCTCATTGCCATTTTCACTTACTTCAAAAGTATATATAAAACAACAACAAGTGTTTTCTGTAAAATAGGTCTGGACAACCTATTCTGCATAAGAAGAACTATAGTATTTTTCGGTTTTCACGTGTGTTAAAACGATCTTCAAGGTTGCTCTTTCTGGAACCTTGAAAATGAATCTAAAAATGGCCAGAAAACGGCAAACAGCTGCTCAAAAAGAGGTGCTGAAGATGGCTTAAGCACGAAACGAAAAAGTCTTACAGGAGGAATCAGGCGAACCAATTTTTCTATAACCCCACTACTGCTTTTTATTATAGCCCCCACAAAAAAAAAAACTTCGCAATGATATCAAAAAAGCAGCGCTGCAGCAGAACTCTTTGATAAGACACTTCTCCAAATTGACGTTTACAAAAGCAGATTCGTCATTCTGTAAAATCTTCCTTGACTTCTATTATTTATTATCAAATCAGTATGTACCTGTGGACTACAAGCGAAAATGGATGAACTGGAGGCCCAAGTGATTGAACTTCAAGCGGAACATGCGCAAGCCAGAGAAAAGGTGGCAAGCCTCGATAAAGTAGACCAACTGGAGGCACAGGTGATTGACCTACGAGCAGAATTAGAGCAATCAAAAGAAAAGATGTCAAACCTCAAGAAGAAGAAACACAACCTTAAAATTTCTCGCGCAAAACTACAGCAGGCCCTGGTTTCAAAAGTTCTATCTACCCGGGTACAACCATTTAGAGATGAAGAAGGATTCCCATCCAGCGAAATCATACCGAGAATGCCTATGGAGGAAGGGAACAGCGACTTCCTACTTGTTCATCAAGTTTTTAATGAATGCTATCTGGCCGGTGGGGTTCGAGGGCACGTCGGTAACAGAAAGAACATCGAATAATCCAACAGGGCGCACGAAAAATCGAAAGCAAAATGAAAGCTACAACGAAGACGAAGTTCAAGTCACCGGACCGAGTACATCAATAGCAGTTCAATCTGTTGTTCACACCGTGTTAGAAGATGAAGTCGCCGGAACAAGTACTTCATCAGCAGTTCCATCTGTAGTTCATATAACGTTGGAAGAGGAAAAGGTTACATTTGTTAAAGGTAAATAATCCATCGGTAAAATATGTTTACTAAGTATTAATTCTCTATTGTCTATTGGATCGCCAATAAGTTTTGTTTTAATTTTTTAGCAATGACTCGATTTTACATTGTAATGGCTGAATAAGTTTTATTTCAGGAATGTGTAAACTTGTTGAGCCTAAAAAACAACGTTCACGTGAAGGTGTGTTCAGAATAGGCATTTTCTTCAGTAAGCTCTCATACATGGATTTTTATTCAATTACTTTATAAGAGATTCAATGAAAGTGAAAACAAAAAAATCATTCAAATTTGTTTTTTGATATTATTTCTAATAATAACAATGAACGCTAGTTTTGATAGCAATGATGAAAGTCCAACATCATAATAAGCAATCAATTCGATTAACATTTACAGCAGATTGACAACTAAATATGCTTTGGATTTGTTGTTATTGAAGTAACCAAAATGAAAACTCATTTTGAAAGCAAATTTTAAAATCAATGAGTTCAAAACCAGTAATCGAATAGATTTTGTTGAATAGAGGATTAGATTTCCATTTGATTCAACAGTGTAAAATGTTGCTCTCATTTTAGATGTGTTAACCGTTAAGTCAACCAAAATGAGATCAAAATGAGTAATCAAAAATATTAACATCACAACAGCAAATTTTGTATTCAATTTGATCTTAAACTTTGCTTGGGAATACTACCCAAGCTGGGAAACAGCTTCCCCACCTGTACCCTACCCTTTTGACCCATCAACTCACGGACCTTTGACCAACGGCTTTTCTTCCCTTCCGAAGGGATTTAATGCCTCAGAAAATCCAGCGGCGTCGACTGGGATTGAACCCAGGCCTTTTGGGGTGAGAAGCAATCACGCTTACCACTACAACACCTACACTGCTAAACATATCTTCCCCTTGATGAAACATCAAGCAGATTGCAAATTAGTTCCGTAGTCATCGAGAACGAGTCATTAGACTAAATCAAAGTCCGTCTCGGTGGGTTAAGTGTTAAACGATCGTTTGGAAAAATTGTCCGATTTATGTTTAAAAGCGCGTTTACTGCTCAGGAATGGTACTATGCAACTATTTTCAAAACTACTAGCTGAGCAAAAGATTTGTACAGGTAATCTAATATTATAAAAAAAAGCTCAAAAAGAAAACTGTGTTGAGGGCCGGTGAGAATTTGCAGTTGGACGTAATAGCCAAACAAAGGAATATCGTATAAAACTACATAATTATGATCATATCTGCATTTAAACCCTACCCAACCCTTTTCCTTTCTACAATCCCAGAGCAGCTGGGTCACCATAAGTGTACCTCGCAGAACTTTTTTTAACCACCATAGGTAAAGATGCTGTGTTGCTCACTCCTCTCCCCTTCCCTGGTGTATGCTGGTGTGAATATTCACATCGGTGACATGGCCCCTGACCCCCTTGTACATCATAAAGTGAAAATGAAATAAATAATTAATATAATTTTTAAATCTATTTATAGACAGTTCGATCAATTCTTGGAAAAGATCCCAAATTTCACAAAATTCTGACTTCGCAGTTGGATTATGGATTGATTCCAGATTCCAAAAAGTTGCTGTTGATAAATCGCAGTTTGACTAAGCATTACTTTCAGCACCAAATGATCCGAGAAAAAAGGTATGCTAGGCATTTGAGTTTTAAAATTTTCTTCAAATTTAAAGTTTTTGTTTGTTTTATAGGTACTCCTCATGGCAACAAAAAAAAGAATTGGCTGTTAAAATCTTGGAAGAGTTTCCCCACCTAGAGAAAACACGGATCAATGAAAATGCATCAAAAGAGGTACACAACTAATAAAAGTCCAAATTGACAAAACCTAGTAACTTTTCCAATTTTGAGTTACTCTCAATTTTGAAAATTCAACTAAATTTTGAGTTACCCTCATTAGCAGTGTAAGCATAAAACCTCGTGAGAAACAGATGGAACATCCAACAAGTTATCATTTATTATAATACTACTTATTAATATTTTCGTGCAATGAACTAACTGCAAATCTATTTTTTCTTCTAAATTTACAGTCATACTTTTTTTAGCGCTGCGCAGGCATGAAGAATAGACCTCATACTGGTTTGATTGAAACCAGAGTGCGTAATATGAGGAAGAACGTCCTACATGAAGATCGTCAATTTCGTCGTACTAAAAAGGACAATATCATTCTTGAAGACGAAATCGTGCATATTGCAGCTCATCTGGCAGCCCTCATGCCCACACCTGGAAGTGTCAGGCAAATCACAGAAGGCATGTAGCAAGCAATTTATTTACACAAACTGCTGTTACAAAAAAGTGCTGATCATAAGCATACCGAAATTATTAATACATTTCCTCACTTTTTTGCATACGAAGGTGAAATGGTTAGTCCTTTTTTAATTTATTTCTTATTCATCTATATTACTTTTCTAATTCATCTATATTACAATCTTTAATAGATCATACAAGCATTCGACAGGCTTCACAAAAATCGTGGAGTTGTTGGGGACATTAAAAAACTACTCCATGTTGGGTTACAGATTTAACTGTACGATACAAGAAATTTTTGCATAATCTAACGAATGATGTCTGATCGATATTAAATGTAACATGCTGATGAAGTCGAAGCTGAAACAGTTAGAAATGTAATATTAAAAATGAAAGATAATAAATTTGTTGTTGTCCTCACGGATTTTATTGTTCTTTATTTTTAACATTCGGAATAATTACGTGCTCGTTAAATTGTCAGCGTCCCTTTTCATTATTCATTTGTTTTCCGGGAAAAAATGCCTGGTAAAACAACCTACCAGGGGTAATTTTACCTAAAAATAGGTTGTATATCGCAAAAAAAATCTCGGTAAAACCCATTTATGAGTTAATTTGACCCAAAGCCCGGTTAAATAACCTATCGTTAAGTTAAATTTACCCACAATTAGGTTTTTCGGTAGAAGATACGACAAGCACAACAAAAAACGGCTATTTGCTCAAGTTTTTAACGAAAGAGAAAGTCGATGAAGAGAATCGATCAATGTTACTTAGAACCAAATGCAATGTTCAGCTTGATTTCTAGTAGTTTTGAAAAGCGAGTCGTGCCCGAGAAACACGCTCACCTCAAAAACCCACATATTTTGCACCGAGCCATCGGAAAGATTTTGGGAATCCAACAATTTACTATTTCTTGGGGCGGGGTGTGCTGCCAAATCGGCCTACTGAAAATCCATCAATGAGATGTAAATATGTACACGCTTAGTTCAGTTCACGCATTAATAGGTAGTTGATTCATCCATATTTGGGTTTCTGAAACAATACTTATATTATGGGTGAATGATACTGATAAAAATCAGTACATTATATCACTCACATTATGAGTAAAGTAACTTTACTTAAATATAGGTAATTGTACTTTACTCATATTTGCGTAAAAAAACAAACACTGTCAAATACGCGTCGCTTCCAGCATTGGTTGTGTATTTCTGCTGCTGCCTTTCGTATGTTGCTGCTCCCATCTGCGAAACATTCGGCTCAGAATTACATTATTGGTAAGTATTTTGGAAGATCCCTTTGTTTTCACAGCCGGAGAAACTGTTTCTATCCGACTAAGATATGGACGAACAGGAGCAATAAGTTAAGGATGAGGACATTGAGCTGAGGAACCTTCTCGGCCGGTAAAAGTGAGAACGAAAAGGATGAAATTCTAAATGATGCCACTACCCTTGCCGAAAGTATTCAACCGAAAAGCAATACCCTCACGACGACTAGCGTTGTGACGCATATTCTATTCCTACTAAAGCTGGATCTACACAGTTCGAAAAAGTAGTGTAAATTTCTGTTCAGTGTGAAGCACATGAATGGAGCGTCACATATAATATATGTTTACATTATATATCATGTAAAGTTCTGAGACAATTCATGCAATGTAGCAAATATTGTATATAAAAGCCCATTGTTGTAAACAACATTGTTTACAAGTTGCTCGGTTGCGTGAAATGAAACACAAGTTTACGTGAAGGAATGTTTACATCCCAATTAAAATTCAGAATTTGTATCTATGTAGTTAAGTACATTGTACAAGTACCAGTACATTGGCCTCGATTGATTGGTGACGAGATTGGATTTGATTTGATTAAAAGTTGATGCAATTTATTTTGTATTTTTATTAATTCGATAAACGTTCAAAAGCATAAATGGAAAATCCCCCAAATATGGGTTAAATTCACCCAAAATCAATTTCCCATACATAGGTAAACATTACCTACATTATCCGTAAATTGCATGTACCCAAACATCCATATTTGGGTGAACCGTATTAAGCGTGTAAGGCTCAGTGAATTTCTCATCTCTTTCGTTCTCCCTCTGTTTAAACGGTTGAAGAAGTGTGACGTCAAACTCCGTCATCCATTTAATCAGCCAGAGAATGAAATATACGATACATTTACTGGATCTTACCTGTTTACGCTCATTGATTTT
Source organism: Ochlerotatus camptorhynchus (assembly GCF_037179485.1). Lineage (NCBI taxonomy): Eukaryota > Metazoa > Arthropoda > Insecta > Diptera > Culicidae > Ochlerotatus > Ochlerotatus camptorhynchus. Next base: position 3,753,248 of record NW_027040666.1, read on the forward strand.
CCATATGTGAATTTGGTTCCGCGACGATTGTTCGTATTTGACAGAAACCTCAATCCCACCCCACCCCCCTCCCCACAGGTCATAACACGTTTAACTGTCGATCGGAAGCAAGTGAGTGTAAGAAAAAGTGTTTCATACTGTGTTAAAGATCACGAGCGAGTTGATGCTGCCTTCAAACGCAAACTTAACTATTCCGTTTGGGATGTCATGAAAAAACTGAACTGACAAAAAGTTTCGTGCAGAAAGCCAAAAAACGAGCAGGTTCAGGGTTCAGAAAGCACCAAACCGTAATGAACGACATAATAGGACAGCTAGACCGCGGGCACGTAAGCTGCACACACAAATGTACACATGTATCATGGACGATGAAACATACACACTTATAAATAACTACTTTTACACGAGACGTAATCCATATTGGACGTAAATCGTGGAACATAAACAAGCATTTCGTGTAAAATTAAGTGTTTTTAAACCGAAACATAAGCAACTCGACGAAGAGAACGTTTGATTGAGTTGATTTTCTCGTTTCTTTCAACTGATTCTTATGTCAAAAGGGCCGCTTACATGTGTCGGTCTCAGGGAACTGAATTTACATGCCTTTTTCGTAGTGTGTACGTAAAAGCAGACTTCAAACAAATTCCGGGAAACCAGTATGTGACTGCGGAAGACAAGTTCGATGTTTCAGGGTCCCTCAGAAAACAGCAAGTGTCGAAGTTCCCCAAGAAATTTATGATTTGGCAAGCGATTTGTTCGGGTGGAAAACGGAGCAAGCGTTTCGTAGCAACCGTAAATGGCCAAGTCCAATTTCGTGCCGAAGGTTCTCAACCCCCCAAACACACCGGAGCTGCAGCCGATTGAAACTATACTGGGCTATAATGAAGCACGAACTCCGTAAGCATCCTAATGTTGTCACTATGGAGCAGGAAATGTTGAAATCATGGTTGAAAGCAGAAAATGTCGATTCAACCGTTGTACAAAACCTTATGGGTGGAATTAAGTAGAAAGTTAGGGCATTTGGATTTGGTGAAGAAATAGAGTAAAATAAAGATATGTAAACCAAGCTTATATATTGTATTACCATAGGGGTAACTCTAAAACCACAAGGTCCCGAAGAAACGTGCTCAACTTTTTGGCTCAGCTCTGGTACTATCTTCGGTCCAAAACTAATTGATGCACCCCTCGAAAAATGAGAAAAATGACTCATGATTTCATGAACAAAGCGTATTTTCATGTTATGAAAATACACCATGAATAATATTCATGATATCATGAGCAACTTTTGCGTAACGCAGCAAACATTCCCAAAATCATGAATCATCCGATTTCAAATCATGATCTAAAATTCATGGGTTTAACTTTTACCAAAAAAATGTAAAAAGAATAGAATAAAGCATCAGACTGGATTCGAACCAAGAACCTTGAGATTATTAAACCCATTCTTTGACCACTAGACTATCAGTACTTGTATAAGACGGAAGACAAAAGGCGTATAAGAGATACCTATGTAGTGCGGTTTATGAACACGGTTTGCCAAGTACGTGTAACGCTTGTAGCGGCCTTGATTACACTGCATTATGAAATCATGAATTTCCATGACGAAATCATGAATCATTGTTATGATTTCATGGGATGGCAAGTTTTTCCATTTCATGATTTCTTATTCATGAAAATGGAATCGGATTTGTTTCCGTGTAGGAAAATCCACGAGCCCCTCATTTTATCTGTCAAACCTTCACAGTGAATCAAAACAAACATAGTGTAGTACTATAAATTCGACTGGAATTGAATACGTTACTCGATTTGCTTGGGACCAATAGGCTAGTCAAATAGTGAGCCAATTTAAAATCGTTAGTTTCCACCGGTTGGTATTACAGTTTCTGAAAATTTCATGACAATCGGTTGAGAGGCTTATTTTTGGCGTGTACTTGTAAGTGATGCAATTTAACTGTGCATACCCTTTACTAACTGTGGAAGTGTATGTATAACACTTAGTTTCTATTACCTTGATTTGCTTTCCGTCGATCTTGTTTTCCGCATCTAGTACATCTAGAACACTTGAACGCTTGAAATGCGAAGAAAGAGAATAAGAATAAGAAGAAACATTTGTTAAAACATTCGCTCACCTGCATAATCTGGATGATGCCAGCTTTCACAAAGATAGTGGCTCTTCAGCTCACCATTTTTTTTTTTTTTATTATCAAAAAAAAAAAATTACTTACTGTTTGGTCGAAATAATTTAAAAATAAATCGCCTGATTTTTTTTGCTTACATTGTCCTGAACTATTTCTCCTCCGGTTGCAGTATAGAACTCTTGACCTTGAAGCTATTTAAAATCAGCCTTCGCAAAGAAAGATTGAAAATTAACGAATGCGCCGGTACTTTTTTAAATTGGTTCTCTTATTTGGTAGCTTTCTTAAAAGCTGATTGCAAAATTCCAAAACCAGAAAAGGCTATAGAGTTCGTAGATATACCTTATACCTTCTACATCTTGCTCTACTCTTCCCTAGTAGCACACTTGTTACTGAATAATTGTGGTTACTTGTGTGCAACCTATTCCAGTCAAAACCAAGTTGCAGCCACTTATTTCGATGGAAGTGTGCCGCTTGGGTTGGACTAACCACCTAGCTCATTGCACTCCTCTGCGTCTTGTGCCGGCCGTATTCAAGGTAAACACTATTTTTTTTAACTAGTTCGTTTATTTGGTAGGCTCAATCGCGTTAGCTTTACGGAGCCGATAGTTCATTGTTCTTTGTTTGTAACAAAATTCACTTAATTCTATGTCTAGTAGGAGTTGGACCCAATACTCGCGGCTTACTCGAGGTTAGAGAGGTACATTGTCGAAGGATAGGATCAGGGGAGGAGCTTGGGGGTAAGGTTTCGTTGTCTCATGAGAGTGTTGTCGCCAGTATGAATGGTAGTGCAGTTCTAGTTTCGTCTGTAGTTCGACCGGCTATGGTGACCAGTGGGCGACGATGAGACTCATCGAGACGGGGGGACAAGACAAACAAAAACTATTAAAGAGAGACAAAAGACAAAGGAATTACATTCTTATACTAAACATTTAACCGACACATAAACCGACTGCATATAGCAGGTATCCCGAGTTCCCAACATGTCTCTGATATGAACATAGGGTTGTCTTCCTTGGGCCTCAAGGGTATTCAAAAGTCGCTCTCTGGCGGCGTAATTATCCGTACATTGCCAAACTGCGTGATCGATGTCATCGTAACCGTTTCCACACCGACAGATGTTGCTGTCCACGAGGTTTATTCTATTGAGATGAGCATCTAGCGAGTAGTGGTTGGACATAAGTCTACTCATCACGCGAATGAAGTCACGACTTATGTCCAAGCCTTTAAACCACGCTCTCGAAGAAACATTACACCCAACCGGTGGATGTAAGATTCGCTTACAATTATGTGGGATTCATCATCAGAGGATGTAAGTGGAGACCGCATGAACCGAGGATGCGATATACCTAGCTGCGGTCCAATACAAGAGAATTGGAGACCGAAAAATGTAAAGTGTATTAGTGAGGTAAATTAATTATGTCGAAAAAAAAATAGGAAAAAGGTTGCCGACTGGACTCGAACAACGAACGTTGCGATTATCATACCTGTGCTTTCTCCACTGCTCTCTCCATGCTTCTGAATATGAATAGCCTAAAAGCAAACAAGAAGCGCTCATTTCCTCTCACACTCGACTTCGTATGCTTTTTCTGCTGGAGAGATTCGAGGCAAGGGTGTGCGTTGTTCTACCATATCATACAAAAAAATCAAGGCAAATGCTTGCTTGTGTAGGTGAAAGCACAGACAGAACACGAAATAAAAAAGGCAAAAAACCATTACATCGCCTGCAAGGTCAACTTCTAACATTCGCTGCGATGTTCATGAACAGAGGATGATAGGAAATGGAACTAACATTCATTGTAATAGATTTTTGGTTTGCGTGTAGGAATAATTGAATGTAACCACCGTCCAAGATTTCCGTTGTCCCAATCGCTTTGCCAACTCGAAAGGGTACTCTGACGCACTAAATGGTAAAATTCATCGTGTGAAATTTGCCTGTCATAAAATGCGCCTTCCTGCGCGCCCACCTTTGCGAGAGAGTCCGCCTTCTCATTGCCTGGGATTAAGCAATGTGAGGGGACCCATACAAAGGTAATCGTATATGATCTTTCGACCAGTACACTCATCTGCTCCCTTACCTTTGAAAGGAAATAAGATGAGTGCCTACTTGGTTTCATCGACCGAATAGCCTCAATCGAACTGAGACTATCCGAGAAGATGAAGTAATGGTCTGCGGGCATGTTGGAAATCATCCCCAATGCGAAGTTGATTGCTGCCAGCTCAGCAACATAAACGGAACAAGGTTCCTGAAGTTTGCGGAAGGCGCTAGAGTTTTCATTGAAGACACCGAAGCCAGTGGATCCATTGAGACGTGACCCGTCTGTAAAATATCTTTTCACACAATTAACGTGTTGGTACTTTTCAGTAAAAATACGCGGGATAATAATAGGTCGAAGTTGATCGGGAATCCCATGAGTTGCTTGTTTCATGGTCAGATCATATTCAATTGAGGAACTGCGTTTGGTGAAGTGAGCACGGTCTGGAGTGTAACAAGGAAGACACATATCTGACGATATGTAGTGGTGGTAGATTCTCATAAACCGAGATTGTGTGTTCAGGCCAAGAATTTCTTCAAAATTTTCAATTATAAGTATGTTCGTCACTCTGCATTTGATTAGTATTCTGAGAGAGAGAGCTCCCAGAAACGGTTCTGGAGGGGTGCTACTCCTGCCAGAACCTCGAGACTCATGTTATGCGTTGAGTGCATACAGCCAAGAGCAATACGCAGACAACGATATTGAATTCGTTCCAATTTTATTAGGTGACAATTTCTTTCCGAGAGAAAGCAGAAAGAGCCGTACTCTAGAACAGAGAGAATTTTTGTTTTATACAGCGTTATGAGGTCTCCCGGATAAGCACCCCACCATGTGCTGCAAATTGAACGGAGAAAGTTGATCATCTGCTGACATTTTTGGTTCAAATACGTAATATGGGTATTCCAAGTGCACTTTGAATCAAACCAGACCCCAAGGTACTTGAAAGACAATGATTGAGTAATGTTTCTGCCCAAAAGATTAAGATGCATTTGGGCTGGGTACCACTTTCGAGTAAACACTACCAGTTCAGTTTTCTGCGGTGAGAATTCGATCCCTAGATTCCTAGCCCAAGAAGACAAGTTATCTAAGGAACTTTGCAATGGTTCTTGCAAGTCCACGGCTTGTGGACCTCTTACGGAAACCACACCGTCATCTGCAAGTTGTCTTAGCGTGCATTGTTCTGCCAAACAGTTGTCGATATCTTTGACATAAAAGTTATAAAGAAGAGGGCTGAGACATGAGCCTTGGGGCAGGCCCATGTAGCTAATTCTGGAAGTTGTCAGTTGTCCAAGGGAAAAGTTCATTTGCTTTTCTGACAACAAATTGTACAAGAAATTATTTAAAATTCCGGAAAGTCCACATCTGTGCAGATTGTCTGACAGAATTTCAATGGAAACTGAATCAAAAGCCCCCTTAATGTCCAAGAATACTGAAGCCAATTGCTCCTTGTGCGCAAAGGCCAGTTGAATATCAGTGGAAAGCAGCGCTAGACAATCGTTTGTTCCTTTGCTCTTGCGGAACCCAAACTGTGTATTTGATAGAAAGTTATTTGTTTCGACCCACTGATCGAGTCTCCGAAGGATCATTTTCTCCAACAATTTCCTAATGCACGAAAGCATCGCAATCGGACGGTATGAGTTATGGTCGGACGCTGGTTTGCCAGGTTTTCGAATGGCTATTACTTTGACCTGTCTCCATTCAGGCGGCATAATGTTGTCTTCTAGTAAGGAATTGAATAAGTCTAGCAAGCGTCTTTTAGCGATATCTGGGAGATTTTTCAGAAGATTGAATTTAATCATATCGCTTCCCAGTGAGGAGTTGTTCGATGAAAGAAGAGCCATAGAGATTTCCAGCATTGTGAATGGTCTATCCAGCGAGCTGCCGCTCGGAGACGCTTCTCGAAGAATGTGTTGTGCTGGAGCTGGGTCCGGACAGACCTTTTTAGCGTAATCGAATATCCATCGGTTGGAGTATTCTTCACTCTCATTAGAAGATGAGCGGTTACGCATGTTCCGAGCCACCCTCCACAAGGTGCTCATTGAGGTTTCTCGTGAGAGTTCCTCGACGAAATTGCGCCAATAACCACGTTTCTTTTCTTTGACTAATTGTTTCAGCTTTGTCTCAAGCTTTGAATATTCCACGAAGTATGTGGAGGTTTTGTGTCTACGAAAAGCTTTGAAAGCATCAGATTTTTCCACAAACAATTTTGTGCATTCTTCGTCCCATCCAGGTCTCCTTTTGAAGGGCGCACTTGGAACTTTTCTTTTTTGTGCTTCCAGTGAACTTTTGTAAACCAAATCGGCGAGGAATCGATATTCTTCCCAATGGTGGAAGCGTATCTATTGATTCGGCACCGATTGTCACCGCCGTTGCATATTTCTGCCAATCTATGTTCCTTGTAAGATCAAATGGAACTCGAGATGGTTCTGCAGAGTGAGGGGCACACTTAATTGAAATGATGATTGGCAAATGATCACTACCATGGGGATCATTGATAACCTTTCACAGGCAATCCAATGATAGCGATCTTGAACACAAAGATAGGTCGAGTCGGCTTTCTCGAGCCGGAGGTTTTGCTATACGTGTCGCTTCACCAGTGTTCAAAATAGTCAAGTTGAAAACGTCGCATAAATCGTAAAAAATAGCCGCTCTATTGTCATCGTATAGATCGCCCCACCCAGTACCATGGGAGTTCATATCACCAAGAATTAATACTGGGGATGGAAGAATCGAAACTAGATTCCAGAGTTGACTACGGCTAATGGAGGTTCTTGGTGGAACATAAACTGAAGCTTTGCAAAGGTCTTTGTTCTTCACATTTATTTGGCAAGCGACGATTTCGACGCCTGATAGAGCAGGAAGGGAAATTTTGTAGAAAGGGTAACACTTTTAGCACAGACAAACAGATATAACACTAGCAAGTTGTTCATCGAACAAGCATTTAACGGTCAATTTAAAAGTATCGTAGTTGGTAGTACCGCCACCTGTGGCGCGCATAGTCAGTTCCCTTGCGTTTGACGTTTATACACTATCGCCATCTGTTCAGCGTACTACCCACCACAGTGTACTCAACAGATGGCGGTAATGTTTTAGCGACTTTTACAGTGAGAAATATTCAATGTGTTATGTCTGTTTGTCTGTGCTTTTAGATCCCTAAAAGTTCTCCACCATAAGAAACGTCTCTATCCAGGCGTATAATGTTAAAATCGTGGAAGTTGAGTTCTTTATCGGAAGAAAGCCATGTTTCACAGAGAGCAAATATATCACAATCAGAATTGTGAAGTAAAAATTTGAACCAGTCTAGTTTAGGCACTACCCCAAACACTATTTTGAGACGATTGTTCTCCGACATTCTTGTTCATTGTACCCTTCCAGCTTTAGCGAATTTCAAGATTCTGGGCTCGACATATAGTTGCAAAGATTAAACAACCGCCGGTCAGAGTTACAGACATATTTAACCTGGATGACTGTACAAGTACTGTAATCATAAAGAAGATTTTTTTACTAGATTCAGCGTCTAAATTGATCGACTAGACACTGTTATAGTTTAAAGTGATAGTTAAAGTAAATAGTGAAAGTGAATTAATGAAAGTGAAATAATGAAAGTGAATTAGCGAAAGTGAATTAGTGAAAGTGAAAGTGATACAATAGCAGTAGAATGAAAAGGAAGAAAAAAACAACGTTAAAGGTATAGATTCATCGATTAGCGAGCAAAGTTGGGATTCCGATGAACTTTGAATCTTGCTAACAGAACGCATCTTGAAATCACCCAGGATGAGGATCTTGTCTGCCAGAGAAATGCGCGAGTAATTTTTTTAATATAGTTTGTTTAACACTCTTGGGTCATGACTTGTCCAGAGATGAAATTTGAACTCGTGACTGTAGCGTGAGAGGTATGGATGTTAACCACTACGCCGGGTCCATGTGTGAGATAATCTATGCCAATGATTCACAATCTTTAGACATTAAAATTTCACCGGTTTGGAGGAATGTAAATGACAGTTCCCTTCAAACAGTGTACTTGTTTTCGATGGAAAGTTGGACGAAATGCATATATTACATTACTCGATTTCAGTACTCATTCATTGCCAAACTTGTGTTATTATTATTTTTGTTTGGATTCAAACCATGACCTGGATATGTACTTCAATTTGAAATCAACATCCCACAGCTTCCTTTTTCCTTCCAAAACACGCATGTGGGTGCTCAATTTGTGTCTTGTCCATTAAAGATCGTGCACATTCTCCTGCAAACGGTGGTGCTATTTGACACCTGGAGAACGGCGCTTGATTGACAATTCAACCATCGACTCGAGGAGAAACGTCTTCAAATTTCCATAAAGATCACTTTTATAGTCATTTACCCGCGCTATGGAAAACCATCTCTCCCCCATCGGACACTTCAATTTTAATATGGCCATCTTGAGACGCGCGAAAAGATCATCTTCAGAAGTAAAAACAACAATTCCAAAGTGACGGTTCGTGGAGAAACACGCGTTTCTTATGGCTGGATGATGTTTAAAAATTCGTCGGTTGAATTGGATACTGGTACGGGAAAGTCAAATAGCCTATAACTAAGTATTCATATGGACGACGGAGCACAAGTTTTGAGCATCTTTCACTCCATTAACGGCAACGGCTTCGCGCTGTTGATCGATGTCTGTCTCCTGCATCGAAAGGTTTTTGGCATAAGACGAGATTTATGCTCAGTATGGCACGCTAATAAGCTCGCACGCCGTTGCAGTGTAGTTGATGTTTGGAATTAAGCACAGCTAGCAATATAATAATAAAGAAAAAAAAAATGAGCAAAGATCTTATCGTGAGAGACAGGTATATGTATTGGCTGTTGGCACGGGATTTCACTTGTTTCTGGCGAATTGCACATTGAAGGCAATTACTTTTACGCGTGTGCAATTTAGCGGCATGCATGTATGACGATTGGATGCTCTTTTACGATAAGATAGTTAACTGGAAAGCCATTGTTGAGCGAACTTGGTATCTTGAATGAAAGCATAGGTTTAATAATTATTTTACTGCAGGGTATTATCATATGCCTGAAAAAAAATATTCTTTTAAATTAGGAAAATAGAAAAAAATATTAACAATAGTTGATTTAACACTCAAGACATGTACTTACAGTGAGGAATCATAATACCTATGGAGTGGAGAAATTTTAAGCTTTGATTTATTTCTCATTCACAGCTACTGCTAAAATTTGTTCAAAAGTTGTCATTCAATGATTTATGATAAGCATTTTACAGAAGATTACATTTTTATAAGCTTGTTAATGAAAAATATGCAAGAAAGGTATTTTTTGATATTTAAGTTTTATACACTTTAGATTTTTTATCCAATGTAAAGTTACATTTTTTACCGTGTGTATTTTTCCTGTAAAGGAATAATAGTGTAAAGTTTCATGTAAATGGAAAAAGCTCTCATCAGATCGATTCTCAGAGGAACTGCTCATGTGCTGGTGAGCCTTTTGCGTTCAATAATGGCTATCAGTTTTTTCGCAGGTGATTAATATTGGCGCATCAATTTCTGGTACATACTTGGCCAGTTTACCCCACTTTAATGTAAACCGGGCATCAAAGAAGCCCCTGGACCAATCAATACATGCTTGTTGGTTCCTACTATCGTAGTCGTTCTGGCCCTATGATTGAGAATGGATAAGGGGACTATTGACAGTCTGATCAGCTTCTTTTCCACCGCTAATACCACCCAAACCTCATTAGTCTTTGTGTTTGCCTTGTATAATCCAGTGAAGATTTCTTGAAAGACGACCGATTGAAAGGGATGGCCCAATAATACCAGATGGGACTATGGCTTACGGACGTTTGGCATAAAGATGTTCGACTGAGTAGATGTTTGGCCAAATGGACGTTTGACCGAATGAACGTGTGGCCGAAAATTTTATTAACACATGTTTTCCAATCTATATTAATCTTATAGAAATTAACACATGTTTGCCAATGTTATAGAAATTTTTGAGGATTTTTTAAATTTACCGAGAGGTTCCAGACGTAGATTTCTAACACATTCATATTTTGTCCAGACAATTTGGACTTCTTCTTCTTCTTCGCATTTCAAGCTTATTGCATATCGCATATTAGCTTATTGCGTGCTCTCTACATAGTGTTCTAGAAGCACTTCCACAGTTATTAATTGAGAGCATTCGATGCCTGTACCATTTTTGCATTGGTATAATTGTGTGGCAAGTCCAATCATACTTCTATGCCCAGGGAAGTCGAGAAATTTTCCAACCCGAAAAATTCCTAGACCGGACCGAGAATTGAACCCAGCCACCTCCAGCATGGTCTTGCTTTGTAGCTGCGACTTTACCGACTAAGCTAAGGGAGGTAATCACAGTTTGGACTTGCAGAAAGCTTTGAAAAGTTATGGCAAAAGTACTGGGTTTTAATATTCTTTTCCTTAAAATTTGGCTCTTTTCATTATAATAAACTAGCAAATGTCATTTCTGAACTTTTTTCTGTCAGCGACAGAACTTTTTCGCACAAAGAAGCAACCTAGACCGTATGACATCGATAAAGCTCATGCCACACCTGCCCGATATCATGCGGTTGCACGCCTGCAAGAATGTTAAGCACGATGGCTGAGAGAGACGGAGAAAGTCCAACCTCTTGCTCCTGTTTGCTGCTTGCCACGCCGCCTGAAGCAAAAATGAGCAGAGGCACGACAGCAGTGCTGTTTTATAACTTTTCAGGTTCATGCTCAACGATGTGCAACCATGTTCTACGTCAAAAAATGCTTCCACAGTCAGCCTTGAAACAGGGAACTGTGCATTAAAAACGATACTTACTCACAGAGTGAGTCACTTTTACTCATTCGTATGGATAAATTTCTAAAAGCGTACACTGAAAACGAATCTTACTCAGAGAGTGACCCACTTTTACTCATTCGTATGAAGATATTTCTAAAGGTGTAGGTTACTCATGCTCTGAGTGACCTACACGCTATTCTTAGTCTACTCAGTGACTGGGTAGATTACACTCATTCTTACGTGCAGTGTGGAGTTGTCAAAAATGCAGGGCTGTTACAACAGGCGCGGATTTCGCGAATTTCGCGGGTTTGTCGCGGATTTGAACTTTCAGCCGCGAAAATCGCGGAAACATTAAATGATGTCGCGAAAATCGCGAAGGGACTGATGTGCTGTCACAAAAATTGTGGAATTCCTTGTATCCGTCCCGGACAATTTGGCTGTCATTAATTTTGTTGTTCATTTGGCTCTCAATTTTTTACCGGTTCAAACCATTTTCACGGAAATTCCCTGATGTCTGTCCAATGTGAGACATTTTCCTTTTTTCCAACATGAACATAGCATTTTTCGCTGTCAAATCATAAACGAATCGTATATATGCTAGTAATTGTCATGTATACCGGATATTCTTAGGTTCTACAAATCGTCCTGGAGTTCAGTTGATTTGTTCTACTATATCAACCAAGGCTGCAATAATGTCTGTAGTATCGAAATATGTCCAAACAGATTCTAAGTGTCTATGTGGATTGTACCCGACCTATTGCTAGGTATACATGATGTTATAGGTTCGGAAATCATTCTGGAGATCAGATTATTTTTCTACTAGACTAATTCAATATCTGTAGTATCGAAATATGCCCAAACAGCCGGCGCCGGTGGTGTAGTGGTAAGCGTGACTGCTTTCTAACACCCAAATGGGTCTGGGTTCAATCCCAGCCGAGGTCGGTGGGATTTTTCTGAGGCATAAAAATCTCTGGTCACGTCTTCCTTCGGAAGGGAAGTAAAGCCGTTGGTCCCGGCCCATGTGTGTTGTGAATGGGTGCGATATCCTAAGCAGGTGTGGAAGCTGTCTTCCTGCACATTCGATTGCCGTCAATGGATGGCAATCGATGTCCGTCGGTGATTGGCACTAGATTGCGGAACAGAGACCGACGTTAAATAAAGGAAAGAAAAGAAATATGCCCAAACAAATTTGCAGTGTCTATGTGGATCATGGCAACCTATGTCCGTGTATGCGAAATGTTCTAAGATTTCCAAATCGATATTTCGATACAACAGATATTATCCAGGCTTTGTTGATCTAGTTAAACAAATCATCTGAACTGCAGGACGATTTGGAGAACCTAGATCATCTGGTATACGTGGAAATAATTAAACATTATCCATATAGACACTATGAATCTGTTTGGACATATTTTGATACTACAGACTTTATCCCAGTCATGGTTGATCTAGTAGAATAAATCATCTGAACTCCAGAACGATTTCTTTTTCTTCTTCTTCTTCTTATTCACAGCTGATTGATTATTGCATATTAGCTTATTGCGTGCTCTCAACTTAGTGTTCTACTAAATGTACTTCCACAGTTATTAATTGAGAGCTTTCGATGCCAATTACCAATGCATGAATTCGTATATTGTGTGGCAAGCACAATGATACTCTACGCCCAGGGAAGTCGAGAAAAGATTCCCTCGACCGGACCGGGAATCGAACTTGCCGCCTCCGGCTTGGTAATACCGTGCCTTTACTGACTAGGCTATGAGGCCCAGAACGATTTGGAGAACTTAAAACATCTGGTATACATTACAATATTTCATGCATGATCCACATAGACACAGTGCATCTGTATGGAAATATTTCGATACTAAAGACATTGTCCCAATTCCCATTATCGGTTGATCGGTTGGACGATTTGAAGAACCTTGAACACCTGGATTACTCGGAAACAGATCATGCATGATCCACATAGACACATTGAATCTGATTGGATATCGATACTACAGACATTATTGCAGTCTTGTTTGATCTAGTAGAACAAATCAACTGATGTTCTGGAGGATTTGGAAACCCTATAATTTCCGGTATACAGCTTAACTTAGCTTAGCTTAGTCTGACTGCACGTATCGATAGTTGCACTCCGTGATTGATCTGAACCAGTGAAATTGTACAAAGAATCAACTGAGTGGGGCTTGGGAGTAACCTGCCATTCTCAGTGTACATGTTCCAGTGACTCCTACCTTTAAAGATCAATAACGTCACCGGCCACGTCCTTGCAATCAGGTGGGAGAGGGAAGGAATGTTAGTGTGTGACTTTTGTTGTTTTGGGACCGTGTTTACCTCTGCATCCCACAAAAGTCACAGGAAGGAGGTTTTGTTAGTGGGTTAGGTTCGTTGGATCAGGATTCACCTTGATAAGTGATGCGATCTTTTGTTTTGTGTAGTTATTTATAAGTGTTTTCGATTTATGCTCTAAACAGCCGGCTATCTAGAGATGTAGATCATTATTAGATGTGTGTATACCGATTTAAACCAACAATAAGGATGTTGGGGCCACTCATAAAGTGTGATGATGGTTTATTTTATTTTATCAATGACCAAAATAATTAATTATAAGCGGTTTGAACCGATTTAAACCAACAGCAAGGATGCTGTTGGGGCCACTCACAAAGTGTGATGGTGGTTTACTTGATTGAATATAAAATAATTATTAGAACCGATTTGACCCGATTTAGACCAACGGCAAGGATACTGTTGGGGCCACTCACAAAGTGTGATGGTGGTTTATTTAGTTCGGAAGAAAATGAATATGTATACTTCTTTTTTTTTATATAATAGAACGAATTTGTACTGATTCAAACCAAAAGCAAGGGTTCTATTGGGGCAACTCACGAAGTGCGATGGTGGTTTATACTATAAGGGCATAAAACAAAATCAAGAGCCATTTCGGTTTCCATAGCTTCCTAGACACTCGGCCGCAAAATAATCTTATCCGACGGAAACGTCTCGATCATCGCGCGATTTACCGTATTGATTCAAATTCCGAACAGTGCGTTAAAATCATCCTTTGAAAAACACCTTTTTTACCTAAAATATTGCTGATCCGCTCAGAATGTATTTAAACTCACGACTTATCGTAATATGGACATCCTAAAAGAAAATTTTTCAAAATCCGTCCCATACAAAAACACAAGTGCTCAGAATTTGAGCGTGTTCGTAATATGAATCAGAACGGTACAAACTGTAAAAATACCATTATACAATACATACTGGTATCACGTATGCCCCATTCACATTCACTCATGCATTTTGGGTTCATTCACACTCTTAGTCATAGAATAAAATTCATTCAACGTTCATTCATAATTTTTTTGTTCTGTCTCCACACACACTAATACAGCTTTGTGTTTATTCCTCCTCCAAACCCCTCCACTCCCACGCCTCATTTATCATTGAGAAAAAAGGCAGCAAGATCTACAAGATATTCCCTGCAATCATCACGTGGTAAAACTACTTACTCCCTCGTTAAAATTTAAGTCGAAATTATATTAAAAAAAAAAGTGTTTCATTAAGAACAGTGCCCATAATACTCCCGAAACGAACTCTGAGGTATGAAATCCTTAAATATATTATAGATTATGTTAATATAGGTATATTCGCAACGAACCATGTATTTTTAGGTTACAACCATGGATTTTTTGACTGACAATAAGGGCGATTTCTACTGGTTACTGCAAATTCCGGGAGACGGAAATTGTCTCTTTGGGGCAATTGTTCATCAGCTGTTTGGTATAGTACCCAGCCATGATCTGTTTTGCTCATATAGCAGGCAGCTAAGGGTAGCAGCTGTTGATGAGATCCGTGAAAACCTGGAATTTTATACTGGTCATTTGATCACTTTTGCTGAAGATTTCGTGCTGGAGAATGTTCCGATTGACGTTAAAATTCGAAGATATTTGGATGCATTATGGTCGGACGGCTTCTGGGGTGGTGCAGAATCTGTTGCTGCAATTTGCAACCATCATCAGATATCTATAGTCGTACACCAGGATAACGGAAAGATCGAGTTTGTCCCAACAAGATCCGAACATCAGGAATGGCCCGTTTATAATATTTTTTATCGGGGTATGCATGATGGGGTTCGCACCCATTATGACAGCGTTTTATGTTTTCGTCCTCGGGAATTACCTGCCTTTTCTAACGCTGGATTTCAATCGAATACAGTTCTGCTGTTTGATGTAAGTATCGCAGCCACCGTCGTATCTGTTGGAGATACCAATCAATCAATATTTTCATCGCTGCACCATCAACTCACTCGAGTACCGCCAACTGAAGAGAATTTGAATATCTACCGAGGTTTGATCGCAAGTGAACTTGAGACTCAGCCGAATTTGTTGGAGTTGTGCGGAATCGATTGCAAACAAGAAGATTTAGCTTCTTATCTATTTCGGTTGCGTATTGGCCATCATGATGCCGGATTGGCAGCATTGTCCCTTATGGCGTCACTGTTTCGTATAACTATTTTCATTCATAGTGACGTTAAAGAAACACGTCGACTTGATCCGATGGGCCTTGCGAGTGTTGCATCCGTCCACATTCTTGAAGAGGATCGAGGTGATTGTAATGTGTACTCAAGTGTGGTTTCTTTGGAAAGACTTCGTCCATCAGTGTCCGCTCAGTTGCGTCGTAAACCACCGCCGGATCATCTATTGATTGCTTCCAAAGTGTCCCGTTACGAACAGTCAGCATCTCAGGAAACTGTTGAGGTTGAAGTATTTGTAGATGCTAGTCGCGGATTACGGTTGGCATCGCTCAACGTCCACGGCTGTCGTATGAAGAGCAAGCAGGAAGCGATTGACAACTATTTCTTGTCACAGAATGTCCATGTCGCGTGTCTGCAGGAGGTTAACCTTGACTGCCTACAGCTTATCTCGTCTAATTATCGTTGGTATATGGGAGCTGCATCTGGAAGTCGGAAGCGGGGCCTTGCCATTTTGGTCCGACTGGGGTTGGATGCCCAAATAGAAGCCATCAGGGATTATGGTTTCAGCATCCAGTACGTAGAGCTGGTCTATAAGGTATTGCATTTGATACAATTTCTATTCCTTTTAATAGTCAACATATAAGAAATATTTCATTATTACAGGTTGAAAATATTTCATGGGCCAAATCAGAACTCCGATGTTTTCTTTTCCGATCTTGGAAGGTTAGTAAGTAACCTCTCGAGTTCTCGACGTGTCATCATTGTTGAGGATTTCAACTGCCATTTGAGCAATCGAGGCCTTACTTTCTCAGAGTCCGCCCTTATTGGGAAACACGCTGGTCATGATAATTTTAACGACAACGGGATGCAGATGCGGCTGTTCTTGAATTTGTACTGTTTCGCTGCTCGATCCACTCAATCTGTTGCAAACGCTAGTTTCAGGTGGACGTGGTCCAATGGTAGATCCAAGAGCCAAGTAGATCACCTATTGACGCACATCAACTCTGAGTTGTACCTCAAGCACTTACAGTGTAAGTCCCCTCGATCTGTAACTACCGATCATAGAGTGTTGATGTGCAACATCACTGAGAACCACTCTGTTCCGTGCACGAATTCACGCGTGGGACAATTCAGTAGACCAGTCACTCGTTTGAACCCGGCTCCATTGCGCAACGAAAATGTTCGCTTAAAGTTCTGCATGGAACTGGAGAACCGCACAGGTAGCATAAATTCATCCACACCTTTACAAGAGCATTGGTCAAGGCTCCGGCAGAAGGTGTACCAGTCAGCCGAGTCGGTCCTGAGGAAACCCATACATTTCATGAACCGAGAGTGTAGAAAAGCTCTTGCCAAGGTGAAGAAGATGTCGTTTTGGGTTAAAAGGTCTCCACACCCAAAGTGGACCTATAGACTAGTAGAGGCCCAGCAAGAGTTACGCAAACTCCAGCGTGATCACGAGGAAAAAGAAATCGAAGCGTTTTTTAAGGACCTTCATAAGTATCCAGCTGGTGAGAGGATAAATCGGACGTTTCGCTACCTAAAACGGCACAAGAAAAAGGGTGTGGCCACACGTAAAGACACAACGATCCGTCTAAATGACTGGCTGCTAGTTGACGACGGCGCTACGCAGATACCAACGTTGCTACCTGAACCAGCTAATGAAGATCTTTGCTCCGGTCCTACTTTAAGGTCTATCGTTACTGAACTGAAAAATGGGAAGACTCCAGGAGTGGATGGGCTTTGCAGTGAGTTTTTCAAGTACGCCGACGAGCAGACCCTCACCGAATTACACCAGCTGCTGACGAAGGTTTGGGAACAAAATGTGCTGCCAGAGGAGTGGAAGCAGGTCATTGTTGTGCCTATTCCCAAGACTAAGAACCCTAAGACGGTTGCCGAATACCGGCGTATCTGTCTCAGCTGTACCGGCTACAAAGTTTATGCCATCTGGCTCCTTCGCAAGCTTCAGCACCTTACCGGACCGTTGGGAATACATCAAGCCGCCTTTCTCCAGGACAGGTCCACAACTGACCATCTGCACGTACTCCAGAGGATATTGCAAGAGTATTGGAATGGAGGAAAGCCGCTCCTTCTTATGTCGCTGGATATCGAAAAGGCATTCGACCAAGTGTCGTTGGAGTCGTTGCCAGCTATACTACGAGGTAACTTTATGTCTTTGTTTTCCAACTATTAATCCCATTCAACATCATCTCTGCTTTTTCCTCGGACCGTGCAATGTTTATAACACGGGAGTAGAAACTTGGTATCTGCAGCTTTCCTCTATCAGATGATAGTATTAGAATCATGTGATTTTTGTATTTTTCTTTTTCGGTATAGGTAAGGGGGTTCCTGATGCGTTCATCAACCGCGTTCTTGAATGCCTGAGAGGAGAACAAGTGCAGGTATTGTGGCAGGGCCAGATGACATGGCCAATGGAACGAAAGAGGGGGATAAAACAGGGTTGTCCATTGTCCCCTTTTATTTTTAACCTAATTATGGAGTCCGTCCTGGAGTCGGTTGCAGACGAGGTGCAAAATCTTCGTCTGGATCAGGAAGGCCGTCTTACCCTGCCTATCATTCTTGCATTCGCCGATGATCTTATTATTATCGCAGAGAGCATTGAAGATGTTGAAGCCATTCTTACAAAGCTTATTGAGTACCTTTCGTACGTGGGATTGAAGCTTAACAAAGATAAGTGCAAAGTATTAATACGCGAGCCTAATGCTGAGGCGGTTCCTGAGATTAACATTTGTGATACGAATTACAAAACGACTGAACCTCTCCGTTATCTGGGCGTCTACCTAACGGCCCGTTTAGAGCGCCCAAAAACTGTTCGCACCAGATGTCGAAACAGTGTTAGAGTCTCCCGAGCAATAATGGAGTTTTTGAGAAAGTACAAGCCTACTTGGCAATTGGGGCGTATCATATACGAGTCTGTTATAGCTCCCGCTATGTTGTATGGCACTCAGGTCGCTGTCCTCACGAAGTATAGCCGAAAATCTTTAAGGGGGTACGAAAGGCAAATAGTGAGGGGTATGGCTAATTTGTGTCGTAGAGATGGAAACGTGGCTCTTCCCAGGACGGTGAACATGTTACTGCAGAAGCGTAGAATCACTAAGAAGGTCAGAATGTACCAGATGAGGTGGTGGGGTCATGTGCGCCGACGTCCATCCTCACATCCTACGCGTGCCGCTGAACGACTAAAAGCCACCCATCTTCGTCCCTGTCGTCCCAGTTTCACATGGTGGGACAGTATAACTCAGAATATGACGCGGTATGGAGACCTCACGTACGACGAATGGAAGGATTTGGCCCTAGATCGGGAGAAATTCCACAAAAAATTACTTGATATATACGAGAAAGATGAGTCAGAATGCAGTGACTGGGGTAAGGATTTTTTGAAACAGTATTTACAGTAATCAATCAGTATTTATTAAAGCATATTCTTTTTATTTTGCAGAAACTGTACACGATGCTTCTTAGGTGCCTGTCAATAAATTTTCCTCTGTATATTCTCTAAGACTAAATATAAACCTCAATAAACCTTATTGGAAGTACATCAAAGCGTTTTTAGCAAGACATATGAAGGACTACGGTAAACATACCAGCAATCGCAGCACGTCAGACACACCTGCAAAAACCCAACATCCCATTAGAGCGCCTACACCGCAAATCAAATGCAAATGTAACAGCTTCAAACATTGCTGTCACTACCCAGCCACCCGTTCCCCCTCCCCCCACCACCCCCAAGCTGTATTTGCTCATGCAATCTAATCAACAAATGACGTAGCATGTTTTAAATCTATCCCCCTGTAAAGTTTAAGCAACCCCCCTCAAAATGCTGCGTCATTTGTGGATCTTCCCTTACGGCACCATGTCTCGCACTACTATCAACTCTTCGCACTCAACACGTTCAAATATTTTTTCATCAAATCCTCCAAACGGATAGGGTACTCCAACATATGGTACTCCCGGTCGGAAGCATCAGGTTCCTAAAGGGTATGTATTTCAGCAGTCATGTTACGCTATATGCGCTAGGGGGCCATCCATTAAGTACGTACGGCTCTAAGGGGGAGGGGGGGGGGGGTTCAGCAATCTGTGACAAACAATGTATTTAGTATTGAAAAAAGCGTGACGAAGGGGGGAGGGGGTCAATTTTTCCCAAATTTTGCGTGACGTACTTAATGGATGGTCCCTAGGCTTCAGCAGCTGCTTATGGACACCCCACCTAAAGCTACAGGAACCCAGCGCACCACTACTGAAACACCCATCCAAGAACAAATTCATAAACAGACCCATCCTCCTGTACATACAAAAACCAAATCATCAACCCGTCTAAACTCCCCTTCCATCCACGCAAGCCAACACCATCATCAGGAAGGACTACGTTCCCGCAGTAAAATAGTGGTGCAAGCTCGCATGCGCAAACCGAGAGCTTGGACAAATCGACACGCGAATCATCGCTCAAAAATGCGAAAACCTGTGCTCCCGAATCGTTCAATAACACTCTTTAATCAGCTGCAAGAAGCCAGCACATCGTAATGGAGGAATAATGTTTATCGTATTGTAGAGGTTTTGCTGGTACTCTCTCCAAAATCATCACACGTACATCAACGGTATAACAGCAATCATTTCGCTCACACCTCTATCGAATTTCACTTACCTTACCTCTTGAGTTAAAGCGGATTTGCCCAAGAGTAATTGTATACGACATACCATTGTTCTCAAGTCGTTCTATCCACAGTAAATCGTCCCAGTCAACTGGCTGATCGATAACACTGCCATCCAAGAGAATCCCTGCCAGTACCACGATAGACTCATGGTAGGGACTGACCCGATCCTACGGAGATAGAATCAAAACATGGGGTTAGGAATGGTGAGGGTACATACCTTATTGGGCTAGGCAAAAAACAAAAAATCGGTTCATGAGGGACCACTCCGAAACCACCCCAGCTGTACGAATGCATGTCTGGCTGCATTTTCGTTTCCGGGGTATTTTGCATCCCGGTTACCTATCACGGGTGTTTTCCCACCGGATGATAAAAAGGAACCGTGATCACATTAGCCATTGTCACCTAACGTATCGCTCTACTGATCCCGGCTCACAATCTGATTAGTTTTTTCCTCCACGGCTATTATCTGCTTCTCGAACGTCGTTGTTTTGATGAATATTTTCTGATCGGCACTACCACTGACTCTCTGCCTCGAGCAAAACAAACAGTGACCTTTGGAAACCCTATAATTTCCGGTATACATAGTAATAAGTCGTGCATGATCCACAAAGTCACATATATTCGATTCGGTTATGATTTGACAACGAAAAGTGTTAGGTTCATATTAGAAATAAAAAAAATATCATGAAAATGTCTCACCATTGGACAGACCTCAAGAATATCCGTGTAAATACACAATCGCGACGTGACCAACAAGCGTGACTTATGAAACTCTGGTAATCATTCGATTATGTGCAGGGTGTTTGGTTTGAATCGGTAAAAATTGAGAAAACTAGAGACAAATTAACTACCTACAACATTTAGGACAGCAAAATACGTCAGAGACGCAAAGGTTAATTTTCAAGAAAATTTGCATTTCAAATGAAAATGCATTATTATTTTTTAAATAATGTTTCATCAAATCTAGGCCGGTATTATTTAATAGAATTTCATAATGTAAGGGTGTTTTATGATGTTCACTGATTAAGTTAAGTTAAGTTTTCTTTATTATGGAGGCTTTTAGCCTGAGGCTGGTTCGCCTCCGTGTTCACTA
Organism: Ochlerotatus camptorhynchus; assembly: GCF_037179485.1. Lineage (NCBI taxonomy): Eukaryota > Metazoa > Arthropoda > Insecta > Diptera > Culicidae > Ochlerotatus > Ochlerotatus camptorhynchus. The sequence goes on from NW_027040666.1 coordinate 3,774,436, forward strand.
ATTACTCAGAATTTATACTATAACTGAAGATGATACAATGTTATTAAAAACATTCAAAGGTTACAAACGATTCAGTCGGTAAAGGCACAGCTACAAAGCAAGTCCATGCTGGAGGCGACTGAGTTCGATTCCCGTCCGGTCTATTAATTTTTCGGGTTGGAAAATGTCTCTACTTCCTTGGGCATAGGATGGTACAGGCATAGAAATCTCTCAATTAAAATGTGAAAGTACTTCAAAGAACATTCACTTGAGAGCAGGTAAAAATCTAATATGCTATAAGCAATAAGCTTAAAATGCCATGTAGTAGTATAAAATGCTATTTTTAGGCAATGAAAACAGTTTTTTTTTTGTCGCGGATTAGTATTTGAAGTCGCGGATTTCTTTTGAGAACTCGCGGATTTCGCGGATCAAATTTAGAAAGTCTTGTAACAGCCCTGAAAATGAGTAATCTAGATTTGTTGTGATGAGTAGAGTCACTATCTGCGTTGTTTGTTTTTTCTTCGCTTGTGCTCCCGGTACAGAAATTTGTGGCGTCGCGTGTGATAGTTTTTGATTTCAGTTTGTTTACGCGTTGTATGATTTTGTGAGCGGTCGCTTCGTGTTCGCGTCATGGAGCAATCGACTACATTCGACCAGAGGATTGATCCCCGTAGGGCGGGTCTATGATCGGAGCTACTACACCAAGTGTGACATAGCTGCTTGCAAGGGATTCAGTTGGACTGATTTGGTGAGATTGTTCCATTTTTCTACTTTTGTCTATTTAAACTTAATTTCTATGAATGCGTATCGTTTGGAATCATTTGATTCGGATGAGACTCTTAACTTTTATTTGTTTACATTGTGTTTCAATTGGTATTCTTAAGAACTTCACAAAATAAGGTTTCAATATTTAAATTGAGCAGATCGACTAGCCTGGTGGCTGCCGCTTTTGCTTACTGAGTAGAAGACCGTCCGGGATCCACATTGTAAAGATTCCCTATTTTCAGCTTTTTTTACAGGCTGGAGTTGTTGTTTGAACCATTTAGTTTATCAATTTAATTTATCTGTATAACAATTATTCACAAGCATTCTTCCAGGTCAATTCAAGAATAGTTTGATGATGATAAATCTTCCTAATATTCACATTACAGTTATGACCCGATCCTGTCAATCTCTCCGCGCATCAGACTGTTATTTTTCAATAATTCCACATAATTGTAATTTCATACCTTCCTCCTTCAAGATGAATGTTTAAGATACACATACTTTGCTAGCTGACAAAATGGGGTCATTGCTGTATAATTATTCTCTTTTTGCAGCCTTCATTCAGACTGGATCTATTGATTTAAATTATTTGAGTTTTCTTCCAGCTCTTTGGTGACGGAACATCACTAGATTTATATTGTAATGATTCACTCTTACAGCTTTCACCCTGGTTTTGTCTGTTGATTTGATTTGTTTGAATTGGTTTTCAGCTCTTTGGTGTTGGCAGTCGCGGGCGATCAATTTTGCTCATGCTCATGCTCTAAGTTCATTTTCAGCATTTCGATGATGGAACGTCTTCAGATTTATATTATAATGGGGCTTATTACGGATGTCACATCACGGTGAAAAGTGTCACTTGTCGTCACGGTGAAGTGATTCCCATTTGATTTGTACGGTAATCACGGCTCTTATTCTGAGTATCACTTTCTTATCACCAATGATACACCATTTGGTTTTGGCTTCGGGCAAATCCAAGTATAATGCATGATAACACTGATTCATTTAAAACCATGGTCGTATCACTTATCAAGGTGAATCCTGATCCAACGAACCCAACTTACTAACAAAATCTCCTTTTCTGTGTCTTTTGTTGGGGTGCAGAGGTAAACACGGCCCACAAACAACAAAGGTCACTCTAATATTCCTTCCCTACTCCCACCTGATTGCAAGGACGTGGCCGGCGCCGTTATTGATCTACAACATATAGAGTCACTGAAACTTGTACAATGAGAATGGACAGTCACTCCCAGCCCCATTCAGTTGATTCATTGTACAATTTCACTGATTCTGATCAATCACGGAGTGCAGTCAATCTAAGCTAAGCTAGCTATTGGTTATCCTATTTGTATAGTGTTTATAGTACTACATATCTTTCATTATTGACTTTACATCATTTAATATTATTGTAAATTACATTTTATTATACTTAATTCTTAATGTTAGCTATTATGAGCGGCTCCAGGGAAGCATAGTGTCAGCTTGAAAAGAAATCTGAATCGTTCATTATCTGTTTTGTAAAAATCTTGTGTTTATTGTATCTTGTTACATGGCATTATAACGCATTTTCAATATTACATTACATTTAAATAAGTATTAACCCGGTTACACACATTTCAGGTCATCCAGGTCTTAAATAAGATGGGATCCGTTCCTTTTATCAACAGTTGTGATATTGCATCATATGCTGAAAATATATGAATTATCGCGTATTTCTGTTGTTCATTACATACCAGGTGAGGGCTTAATCATGTTTTGCCATCTAGTGTTTTGGTTTTGAGATGCTCGATAACCTTAGAGGGATCGGTTTTGCTTAATGAGCAGAACATCATGGGTTTAATCCCAAGCTCTCCCACAACATAACACAACACAAACATATCAAGTATCATTCTAGCTAAAAATATTTATTTGCATAATATAACCTGGAAATTTCAGGGTTACATCTTCCTTATTGGGAGCTGAGGAGACATAGAGCTGCATCATATTGTATGTAAAATAATTATTATTTTCATTGGTATTCCAGTTTTTTTTTATCCATATAAATGTATTTTCATTATTACGTATTTTAATGTTCTGATATATTTCATTTCTCCATTACATATGTTTACTATATATATAAATAAATACTGGGTTGGGAGGGAGCATCAGGGTATCATTTGACCTGAAACTGGACGATTGGAGTGGTATGACAACCGGAGTCTAGGAGGGAATAAACACTATCATTTTCTTTATCCTACCGATTCGATTGTGATGGTGTGAATTCTACTCCAACAGTTTCATGGAGATTGACGCGCCCTTCTTAACAAACCATCCTGTAGGAAGCTTAATAAGTATTGCGAATTGCGTTATTCGATTTGTTGGATCGTATCGTTGGAAGGAGATTCTTAAATTCCCGTGGATTTCGCGTAAGTACCTCTGCTTACGGGTCCACCCCACCGTTTTTGGCCCTTCATACAGCGATATTGTGAATTCAGATCGGTAGCTCAAATTGATCTTGCTATTAAGTGGAGCTGCATACAAGACAAGATCTTCGAAAGGATGGTGGCTACCTTACATACATACATACATGAGTAGAGTCTACCCAGATCCTGGGTAAATTACAGTAATTTCTTTTTTCCAAAGTTTAACATGGAGAACGCTGATCAAAATGATGTTAGCGCAGTGAATTAATTTCAAGTGGTACCTAACTGCTAAAAAAGGATAAGCTACAAAACGGTGTGGATTGCGAAAGCTGTCAGCAGCTAGCTGATAAGTAAATTGTTTATATCTGGATTAAGAAGTTCATTTTACTTTTCATTATTCATGTATTCTGTGCCGTATTCCATTGTAAGAATGGACAACAATCCCGCAAAAATTTTGTTTGCCTCGAATCCGGGTGGTGCAAGATGCCAGTGATCTACAACGAGGTAGGTGGTTAGATCAAGTGGAACAAGATCTATGAAGCGTGGGACGCTCGAGAAACTGGACAAAATAAGCCACGAACCCAGTTAGCTGGCGCCTTGGCTGGTGCAATATTGCGATGCAGGTGAAATCCTGGGGGACGTCGGACCAGAAAAAGTGAAAGTAAAGTGTCCTTTTCCTGGCTCTACCATGCAACCAACGAACCAGTACAGATCCCGAAAGTGTGTAAAGTTTGCTGCTGAATGCAGAAAAAGCTCTAAGAATTTTTTTTTCAATAACCCCACAAAAAATTAACCCCGAAGTCATAATTAGCTAAACTAGCTGGCCGTAAAGGGTGATACGGTCAAAATTTGGTCAATATCAACTTGACGTATTTCTTTCAATTTTGCATTAAAAAAAACCTGAACACCCCTCATTTTGAGGGTGTGTGTGTGTAGAATGTTGCTCCTATTTTGATTTTGGAATTCACTCTTCAGTTGTCAAAATGCCGTCCAAGCAAGAAGAGCAGCGTATCAAAATTTTGCTCGCGCATCGCGAAAATCCGAGCTACTCGCACGCAAAGTTGGCAAAATCGCTAAAAGTTGCCAAATCAACCGTTACAAATGTAATTAAAGTGTTTGGGGAACGTTTGTCGACAGCCAGGAAGTCTGGATCGGGGGGAAATCGAAAACCGGAAGCCGCTGAGACGACAAAGAGAGTTGCCGGTAGTTTCAAGCGAAACCCTAACCTCTCTCTCCGAGATGCCGCAAATAAGCTGGGTGTATCGTGTACAACCGTGCATCGAGCCAAAAAACGAGCCGGACTATCGACTTGCAAGAAGGTAGTGACTCCAAATCGCGATGATAAACAAATACGACGGCCAAAGCGCGATCCCGGAGGCTGTACACGACGATGCTGACGAAGTTTGACTGCGTGGTAATGGACGACGAAACCTACGTCAAAGCCGACTACAAGCAGCTTCCGGGACAGGAGTTTTATACGGCAAAAGGAAGGGGAAAGGTAGCAGATGTTTTCAAGCACATGAAACTGTCAAAGTTCGCAAAGAAATTTCTGGTTTGGCAAGCCATCTGTACCTGTGGCTTGAAAAGCAGCATTTTCATAGCTTCCGGGACTGTCAACCAAGAAATTTACGTGAAAGAGTGTTTGAATAAACGTCTGCTGCCTTTCCTGAAGAAACACGGTTGTTCCGTACTGTTTTGGCCGGATTTGGCATCTTGCCATTACGGTAAAAAGGCCATGGAGTGGTACGCCGCCAACAACGTGCAGGTGGTTCCCAAGGACAAGAACCCTCCCAACACGCCAGAGCTCCGCCCAATTGAGAAATACTGGGCTATTGTCAAGCGGAACCTAAAGAAGACCAAAAAAACTGCTAAGGGCGAGCAGCAGTTCAAGGCAAACTGGCTTTCTGCGGCGAAGAAGGTGGACAAGGTGGCTGTACAAAATCTGATGGCAGGGGTCAAGCGTAAGGTTCGGCAATTCGGATTTGGAAAAGCGGAAGCCTAACTGAATATTTTTCCTGAATTTTATACTAATTGAACTTGAAAAAGAAATTTAATTTGATTTTTTAAATAAACGATTTCACCGATTTACACGAGTTTTCCCTTGACCAAATTTTGACCGTATCACCCTTTATATGGGGCCAAACAGAAAAATACACTTTTCCCATACGGTCTCTTACTCATAATTCATTATATCTTAACTCATGCGTATGATTAAAAAACTGTGAATAGCAAAGTTTAAGGAAATTAATTGGGCTTTTTGTTAAAAATACTTTCAAGATTGGTCACTCACGAATAACATCTCAAAAGAGCGAAAATTGCTCAAATTATGCGATAAGTGAATTTCGAATATCTCGAAAATAACAACTCTGGGCAATTTAATCATTGTGGGCTTTTTGGTTGTAAATTAAATGTGTTTTAATGTTAACACTATTTCAAAGATATTCAATAACTATCGGTAGTATTTTAGAAAAAAAATATTTTTTCAATAATTCATAACTTTTCTATTTGTGATTCGCCCTGATAATACACAGTGTCAGTAGGTATTTCTTTACCTAAGCTACAAAATAAATATAAAAAAAATATTTTAAAAAGATACGCAACTTGAGTAAACATCTCAAAAGGGCGAAAATTTCTCAAAATATGCGATAAGTGAATTTTAACCTACGAGTATCTCGAAAATAACAACTTCGGGCAATTTAAGCTTTATGAACTTTTTTGTTGTAAATTTAATGTGTTTTAATATTAACACTATTTCAAAGATATTCGATAACTATTGGTAGTATTTTGAAAAATACTTATTTTTTTCAATAGTTCATAACTGTTTTGTTTATATTTTGCCCCGCAAATGCACAGTGTCAGTAGGTAATACTTTACCTAAACTACAAAAAAAAATAAAAATAAATTATAATTTTAAAAAAATATGCAATTTGAGTAACTTTAATTTTGTTTTGATAATTTTGATATATTTTTTTTTGTTTGTTCGCTCCACTTGGCTAGTTTTTGCACCTTGCTGTTGGTGGGCGGGCTTAATTTCATGCTAGTGGAGTGTTGGAGACGGTGGGTTTATGGTCGGCGTTGCTGGCTCATGCCGCGATATAATGGCGTCATGGGCAGGCAATGGAGATTACTGAGCTTCCCCTCTCTGATAAACCACTGCATGAGAGAACCAAAGATCTAGTCTAGCAGTGATAGTATCACACTTGTTACACCTTTTATTGAGAGCCGCGTCGTAGTACGCTTACGTATAGGCACTGACGTTGGGTGTGATACTGGCGGGTTTTGCCGCAAATCACTCTTATTTTATTTATTTTTACGCAGATAGATTCATTTGGGTTTGCAAGGGAATTATACTATTGAAATATTTCAGAAAGTGCCCAACAGTGCTCCTTCTATTTGCGTGACAAGCTTTCATTGTTGTTTTCATTGAATTATTACTCAGGAAACAATGTTAAAACACCATTTTTGTACATGGTATTGTAACTAATCTTATATGTGCTTCATTTTGATTTGGGATAAGTGTTTGAACTATGGCTCGGGATTTCCACTGTGGTGTGCTTCTATTGTGACATATGCATATGTATTTTTGTGGTGCCACATAGTGGAAGCGTGAGAGCGTAGTTGGAACATTTACCCTATACAATATACAATTTAAAATTAGCTTGGAAACTAACTTCAAAGTGAAGCATTTGAGTCACTTGAAGGTGTCATCTGGGACGAACAAAGATATAATTAATATATGTAAAAGCCAGAAGTACTTGAAACACGTGAAATTTTAGTTTAAAAGCATGGGTTATGATTGAGTAGGTAGATTAGAGATTTTAGTTATTTATTAAATAAACTTCAATTATAGAATTCAGAAAGTTAATTAACATAAGAGATAGGACGCGGGGGGTCCGCTTAGGGAGGTGACTAGCCTATGAAGTTGTATAATAAATCTTCCTATTTAGTGTATTTGTTAATTACAGACAATGTCAATAGCGAAAGTCATATCTTCAACCAGGCGCTTACGAACAAGTGAAGTTTTAGGAAAGATGTGTTAAATATGTTGATAGGTTTGAAATAAGAATTAGGATTGTTGTGCTTTAGTTTTCGGTAAGGTATGATGTGTCAACAAAGCCCTTTTGAGCAAATTTTCAAACATCAAATTGATTGAGTGATTTATTGAAAGACATTGCGTTGCGAAAATTGACAAGTCATACATCTAACATAGTAGTAGTAGCAGTGTCGCATAATCTTATCACAATTGCTGCAAATAGTGCTGGAGGGGCCGGCAGGGCTGAATACGGATCAAAACTAACATAACTACTAACACTAAAATGATCCCGGAACTAACACTTATCCATTGCACTTTTAGTTATATATTAGTTTTATTTTTCTACTAAGTCATCTATGCTTCTTTCTATTGTTTAGATCAAGTACAACTAATACTAATCTACTTTTATGTATGTTTTACTCCATTTTAACCCATTATCTTTATGAATGGCGAATCATATGACGTGAGACACACAAAGAATTACTTCGAACAGGATGTCAAACAAATTCAGGACCAATCCAAATGAGACCAGAAACCAACAAGGCATCGGGGAGTTATATATTCTGGAAGAGGTATTTGATAAATAATCAAAAAGTGGTAAGTTAAAATCAGAGCCAAGGATCATGAGAGGTAATTGTCAATAATTCATTAATTAGTAGAAATCTCGATAACTTTTTCAAGGGAGCGTATCGGCTTTTGTAGGCGGTGCGTTTGGACGTCGATTTGGCGTAACTGGTGACTCGCCCGCGCGTGCTGGCGCTATCATCAGATAGAAGAAATTTTCCTCTACCTGCTGGTGGTGTTGATAAGCGTGTGCGAGCTGCCGGTTGCGCCGGATCGACGATCGGATGCATTGTTTGCAGGAGCTGGTGCTTCCCTTTGAAAAAGTAATCGAGAAATAACCATATTATCCTGTAATTGATATTACTATTTTTACATATCAATGAAATTAGTCATGACAGAGTAACAGATGGGGAAGGACAATAGACACAAGTTGACACAATAAACAAGACTAGTGGGGGTTAATACACAAGACAAAATGACAAAATAAGTGACGACAGAAGACAAGACTGGGACAAAATCAACCTTAAAAAAAAAAGAATGCGCAATTATATTATCAAAACTATTTGGATCAGCACAAAAACAACAGTGACCAAACGGGCACCATAGCCTAGGAACGTCTGTGTGTTGATTTAAAATAGAGGCTCATAGAAGCAAAATTTATCAATAAAAGGGGTCCAGTGCAAGTTGCTGCCACTGGATCACTACAAAAAAAAAAGATAATAAAAGAAAATTGTAAGAAAAAAATAATGTTCAACAGTGTATATTTTTTCTTGAAGGCACAATACTTGTCCGCATCTTCTTCTAAGACACCATCTCAATCAAACAAATCGTTCGCAAGATATATGTTTTTCTATTGATGCGTATTATTTTTGCATAAGCCCTTTTCAAGTATTAGTCGTGTACAAAACTAGGGAGCCAAACATGTAAAATGGCATGTTGGACAATAACAAACAACTGTGTTAAGTTTCAACATAATCGTAGAAGGTCGATCAAAAAATTAAAAAAAAAATCATTTGAAATGGAACTGTTCACTTAGCATGAAGTAAGAACGTTCAATTAGCATGAAGTAAGAACAACTCTCCCAACATGGAATGTAGTGCAACGTTATGAACGTTTTACTAGAGTGAAGAAAAATAGCACACTGACAAATTTATGTTCCGGTTCTGTGGTGTCGTGTGTTAAGGTCCCGGTGTGCAACAAAACAGTATACGATTTCATGGAACTGGTTCATGAAGTTCCACACGTAAACCACAAATTTATTACAATGAATGTTAGTTCCATTTCCTATCATCCTCTGTTCATGAACATCACAGCGAATGTTAGAAATTGACCTTGCAGACGATGTAATGGTTTTTTGTCTTTTTTATTTCGTGTTCTATCTATGCTTTCGACTATTGAGTTCTCCAAGCAGGATTTCACGAACACTACACTAATTACATAATGTTACACACACGAGCGTATACTGTCATGTGCACGGTAAGAATCAAACATCCATTTATGAGTAAAAGTGTCAATAAAAGCGGCACCACTAATTAATGAGTAATTCATTATACCAATTAATTAGTAACTGTTAGCTACTGTTAGTAGAAACTCATTGTTGTTAAAATAATTTACTCATTAATGAGTAAAGCCACCTTTATCAAAAATGGGTTAACCTTTACTCACAAAAGGGTACTTGACTGTTACCGTGTAAGCGTAGGGTTTTGTTTTCGTTTTGTTGTTTATTTTTACTGTAGAATGACAGTTCTTACAGCAAACAAAAAATTTCTCACAGCTAACAAAAAATTTCATCTCACTAACACACGCAAATCGCACCAATACGAACCCGCCTGGAGAGGACTATACCAATAAGCTTTTTATTTAAAACATTGTAGAACGACGCACACACTTGCCTCGAATCTCTCCAGCAGGAAAAGCATACGAAGTCGAGTATGAGAGGAAATGACCGCTTCTTGTTTGCTCTTAGGCTATCCATATTCAAGAGCATGGAAAGAGCAGTGGAGAAAGCACAAGTCTGATAATCGCCACGTTCGTGGTTCGATTAGTCGGCAACCTTTATCCTATTTTTTTTTCAACATAAATAATTTTACTCACTATTACCATAGAGGTAACTCTAAGACCACTGGGTCCCGAAGAAAATCATTATTATTTTTGGCTCACTCAGTACCAGAACAACGGTCCCAAGCAGTCCCAAGCTATTTCACTCACCCCTGCATGTTCTGCATGAATCCACACACCCCTGATGTTATCTGTCAAACTTTCATAGCGAATCAAAACAAACATAGTGTAGTAATAGAATTTCAACTAGAATAGGGTACGTTAATCGTTTGCTTGGGACCAATAGGCTACTAAAGTGGTGAGCCAATTTAAAATCGTTAGTTTCGTATTGATTGTTGCTATTACACTCCACATTTTTCGATCTCCAATTTTCTTGCATTGGACCGCAGCTAGGTATATCACATTCTCGGTTCATGCGGTCTCCACTAACATCCACTGATTATGAATCCACATAATTGTAAGCGAATCTTACATCCCCCGGTTGGGTGTTCGCTTACAATTATGTGGGATTCATCATCAGAAGATATTAGTGGAGACCGCATGAACCGAGGATGCGATATACCAAGCTGCGGTCCAATGCAAGAAAATTGGAGACCGAAAAATGTGGAGTATATTAGTGAGTGAAATTAATTTTGTCGAAAAAAAATAGAAAAAAGTTGCCGATTGGACTCGAACCACGAACGTTGCGATTATCGGACATGTGCTTTATACACAGCTCTCTCCATGCTACTGAATATGATTAGCCTTAAAAGCAAGCACGAAGCGCTCATTTCCTCTCATACGCGACTTCGTATGCTTTTTCTGCTGGAGAGATTCGAGGCAAGTGTGTGCGTCGTTCTACAATGTTATAAATAAAAAAAAACTTACTGGTATAGTCTAAAGCGTAGATAAAACACGAAATAAAAAAGACAAAAAAATCATTAAATATACTGCAAGGTCAACTTCTAACATTCGCTGTGATGTTCATGACCAGAGGATGATCGGAAATGGAACTAACATTGTAATACATTTTTGGTTTGCGTGTACTTTTCGACTATAGTCCAGCGATCACCATCGGGGACCATACATTATTAATCTAGTAACGAGAAACACTTTTAATCAACGTTTATCGAAGCGGACCTTAAGCGGACCCCACATGTATAAATATAATTGACAATAATTGCATTGTCGATACTTCCATCAATCACATTGACAATATTTGTGTCAATACTGTTCGTTACGCCATAAATATATATTAATGCATGTGCTGTGAACGCTAACTTGAAAGTACTTATTAATGTGTAAATTTATCCCATTTAAAAAAAAGTGGCTTAACTCATTAATCGGTAAATTGCTTATTAAATAACAATAATTCTAAATAGGTGAAATTTTTCTCATTAATAGGTAATTCAAGATAGCGTGTGGAGACATCGCTTTTACTCACAAATGCCGAACCGAGCGACTTGTCATTCGTATTTTGCGACGGTTTTTGAATGAAGTTCTAAGTATATTTGATATTGTGACATAGACTAAACTTGCTTTGCACCTGCTTCTCTAAAGAGCTAGTACCTGTTGAACTACTTTTAATTTCTCGCATACAAGTTTCCACTCATCATACTACTGTGAAAAGTCAATCAACATACATGAGTCTCGGCTAAAAACCATCGCTTTATTTATTTATTTATTTTTCGATTTATTCACCTCAAACTCAGGAACTCTGTTCTCCATGGCATGCATTCACTAGCTCTCTCTCCTACACACAATCATCAGTGTGGTGGATAGTTTCCAAAGCATTCCTTTGCACATACACTTGTGCCACTGTCATTAGCCATCGATAGGTACTATTCTCTTTGGAGATTGCGTTGTCATCATTAACCACCCCGTGGGCCGTGTGCTTTGGAAAAGAGACAAAATGAGAGAGTGCCAAGGAAGCCGTTGAGAGAATTTGTGCAATATTTACGTGAAAACGAGAGAGCGCACTAGCGATGCATGAGCTTGTATGCGTACTATGATTGCTGTCGTAAGGTTTCCATGGGGCATGTTTCCTAGCGTACGACGACTTTGCGTTAGTTGTGAAACGTCGGTGATCTTGTAAACACTCGTTTCAGTCGGGAGGTGTTTTTTTTTTGTTTGTGTTTAGCGCGTTTTTAAGAAGGCACTAGTGGATAGGAACTTTGCAGTACATTCGCTGTGGAATTTGTGTAAATAAACAATTCATTTCGAGCGAAACATTCGACAAATACGAACGAACGGTTAAGAATATGCAAGCTCTTGTGGTGTAGCGAGTAGATCAAGGTGTGTGATCAGGTGAATGTGGAATTTTGGGTTGAATCACACCCGGTTTGAAAATGGTTCAGCATTGGAATGAATGAGAAGAGAATCTGGTGACATTTTTTTCGCTGGATTGCGATCACTGCCGAGTTGGATGGACGGACGGTGAATTTTAGTGGTGTGGAAACGTCAGAAAAATTAACATATTCACACGCAAGCAGTTTTGAGTGAGCGCACGGTGCGCAACAGGTTTAAGGCCTGCTTTGGGCGAAGGTGCCTGTGCTTTTTTTCGGTGGCTGTTAGGGCCTACTGCGATTGTGCTAGTAGTGGCTGCGTACGTATGGGAGATGGCAATGCGCTGACGATTTGGCGAGTCGTTAGGTAAACCGGAGTGAACGAGTGAAGAAATGTCCATTGAAACGGAGTGGCAGGAAGGTGAAAAACGAGATAATATCGCCGCATAGTTCATTTGCGCTGGTGAGGCAAGGTGCGCGAGCGATTTCTAATGAATTAATGATGTGGCTATAGCTGTCCCATGATGGAGGATCAAGTTTTGTACGATTTTGACAGCTAATATTCATTAGAAAGCTGTCAAGTAGAGTGTTTTGGTACACTGGCTATCCCCGGAACCTCGTGCAGTGTGAGGTTGTGTGAATTGAAGTTAGCAGAAAAATAAGTAAATGTTTGTATGTTTTAGAAGTGGTTAAGGTTTGCGCGAGCGCCAGATACAGCTGAAGAGAAGGAAAGTAGAAGGTAGAGGAGATTGAAACAAGTCGAGGCGTAACAACAAGTGCGGTAAACTGGCCTTAACGAAGGTTTTGTGCGGCCAAGTTTGAATCACAGCAAAAAGTTGATGTAATTGTATTGTTGATTGAATAGAAGTGAGTTTGTAGAATCTCTACTGGTGAATGCAGTACTACAAATTTCTATTCGTACAGGTGTTTGAAGTGTTACAATAATTAGATTTCACATTTATCGATTGATTTCGAGGCAAACGAGAAGAAAACAAAACAGAAAGGAGCAAAATAGCCAGTTTTTTTTAAGACTGGGAAGAAAGACCCAGGAAAGGAAACACGAAGCTTTGGATTAATTTTCCTTATTCCTCGGTTTCGTTATGTTATTTTGTTTTCGACAACAGCTTAAATGTTTCGATTTATATGTGTGTGTTGCGAGTGAGCTCGAGCATAAACAGTGATTGAAAAAATGTGTTTCCATTGGATTTGAACGTCGATATTTGGGGACGACGAAAAATTTTCAATTTCGGTTAAGTGAAGTTTAATTTTACTCTCGATCGTGTAGTTTTTCTGAGTTTTGTTTTGATGCTGTCGGAGATCCAGCGGTGAGGTTTCCAAGTGAAGAGATTCCAATCGAAGTGGAATCGAAGTAAAGGAAATATTTTTGATTTTTTGTGAGTGTGAGCATTGTTTTTTTTTTCCTCTGGATTGGAGTGGAGAAAATTCGAAACGATGGGTAGCCGCAACGTGGAGTGTCGTAAATTTTCACCAAACATCTTTAACAAGAGCAAATGTACTCACTGTTTTCGCCAGCGCGAGGAGCACAGTGCGGCCGCATTGGAATGCAATCGGGTAAGTTTTTTGCGCTTTTCAATTCACTCTCATCCAGTTCCTCAGAAGTCAGCTCAGAAATGTTTGGGGGAGGAAGGGGAGTTAAACCACCAGGCAGGCGATCTGGGGACAATCACACTGTTCCTTTGCGGTTTAGGTAAATTAACCCACACACGACACGGCACTCACACAGATGGTGGCTGGTGGGTGACACTTTGAATTATTAGTCATAACGTGTGACCGGAGTGCTGCATTCCGTGCATGTTTTGCTGAGGTTTCCTTCTGTTGGCTGGTTTGACATTGGAAGGTCCCTGGGGACGCCCGTCTGGGGTGACAAAAAGGTTTACGAACACATGTATTGTGTGCGTGCATGTTGAAATGGATATTATATACTATGCATAGAAATGGTTCGATAAGTCAAACATCTGAAGTGTATCAAACTGTAAAGAAGATTGATCCCTTGGAAAAATGGAACCGTATCATGGTGAATTTGATCACTAAGATGAAATTTCCAACCCCAATACTTAGCCAGAGCTTTCTAAAAAGATGATTTAAAATTGAAAGAATTCAATGAAAAAGGTTAGACATTTAGAAAAAATATGCTTTTTTTTATAATTGTGTTCAAAATTGTGACGGAATGTGGAATAATATGCTTTTTTTAAATTGCTTCATAATTGTATCGGATTTTTCTAAATATCACTAAACTTTTATGCTTTGGATTTTAAAACAGCAACATTATGACAAACATATGGAAAATAGGTTTGCTGGCCAGATATGTCAGTTGAAGCCAGCGCCGGTGGTGTAGTGGTAAGCGTAACTGCTTTCTCACCCCAATAGGTCTGGGTTCAATCCTAGAATTTATCGTTGTTAACCAGATTAAAATTATGTTAATTTAGGAATTGATGGTTGAATACTTAAAATCAGGCGCACGATACTTCTTTAAGGAGGAGAGGGGACGTCATTAATTTTTGAAATTCAAAGACAGTTTTTTCGTTTATATCCTAAATTCTGTCAATTAAAATATGTTTACTGTGTTGTGGTTGGTAAGTACATTTTCACGAACGAAATTTTGGTTTTGATCGCAAAAACTGCTTATGATTTTTTAAATTATTGGCGTCCCCTTTCACCTTAATGTCATCGGTCAGCGAAGAACGGTATATATTTGGAAAAGAACGTACCGTATAACCCTGTTAATTTGTATAGCTATAATTCACATTTTACTTCGCTAACTGCGTACCGCCATTGAGCACCTGTTAAAGAGAACCAGTTAAACAAATTCTAGATGAGCGCCACTCCATTTCAATTAACTAGGGTAACTGATGATGGTTGGACCTATTTAGGCCGGTTTCACACGACGTCAACATTCATGTCGTATTTTTTTATGAATTCAACATATAATTATGAAAAATGCGTGATTAGGTGAAAGATCTACCTTTCTTGTTTCTAATAATAACATAAAAAGTTAAATATTATGAACAAATGATTTTATAAAACGTTTTTATTCAGCAAAGAATTATGATGTTGGTTGGACCTATACTGATCTTGGTTGGACCTAAAAAATGATGATGGTTGGACCTATTTTTGCAAATGCTAGTTTAGCCCATATTTGTTCAAAAACTTTGTTTAGAGCTTATTGGTATCATGAAAAACCCCTTTTTATACAGTTTTTATGAATATGCTATTTAAAAAAAATAAGAAATTTGAGTTTAACTTCGTTTTTAAAAAAATTCACTTTCCACGCATTAGCTATTCATCATGGCTCATTTTCTCGGAAATCATTGACCCGATTTGGAAATTTTTAACGTCAAACTATAGGTATTGTGGTCCCATTGAAAGCTATCGAATATTTTTGGAACCGGTCAATTGGTTCCGGAGATATGGTCGGAATAAGTTCCAGGGTATATGGAACATGGACCTAATTTTGACATGGAAGGAATAAAACCCATCATGTGACACTTCACATTGCTTCCAAATTCGATAACAAGATCAATAACAAAATTGAGTGCCTCGGACCACATTGGCCACTTCCGGGCATGTTCTGGGTGCCCCCGGGGAATTTAGGGGCTTAAAATGACAGAATATCAGAACTTAATTCCGGTTTTATAGTTTTTTTTCTCCTAGGAGTTTTTTTTTCGGAAATAAATTTCAGTTAGCAATTTTTAGTTTGTTAACATTTTATTTCAAGTTAATTCACACACAGAAGGTGTATGAGAGGTGCTTAATGTAAATTCATATTAACAGATTCTTTCGGCGCTTTTGTGGTAGTTCGGAAATCGGTGGTTACCCTTTCAGCCAACCTGACGATGGAATTCCTCCTTTAAATTTACGCCCAACTAGTGACGCAAGGTCTTTAACAGCTTCCAAGATCTTTTTGGTCGTCTTGGGACTGCCAGAAGCAGCGCACATACAAACCCAATCCCCTAACTGGTTCTCCAAATCAACACTCAACACTATTTCCCTTCCATATTTCTTGCCGTGGCTTCCCTTAATTTTTGCGTGAAGTGTCGTTTTCGGAATATTGTACCTTTTCTGTGCCTGGTACGCGGTAAGTGATTTATTTCTTACTAAAAGAACAGCCTCTTGAAGATTTTCGACCGTATCAGCAATTTTTTCATTCGAAGAAACTGATCACTCGGCCAAAACGAAATCGAATTTCAAATCAGCTGCGCGTGAAGGATGTAGACAAACCGAAGCGCACCTAGCGGCCGTCTTAGGAAACACATAGGTCCAACCATCATCATCCGTAGGTCCAACCATGATCATATTTATCTATTCGAATTTCGTCAATTATTCAAACATTTTAGTGAAACCAATGGATAAATGGCCTACTAACGTGTTGTTTACACCTTGAAGCAGTATTTTCCTGCTTGAAAATAAAAATAAATGTAAAAAATATTCCTTTTTTGTATGTTTGAAAGTAAGGCATAATGACGAGCTAATGCGTGGAAAGTGAACTGTTTTGAAAACACATTGAAACTCAATTGTTTTGAAGTTTTTTCAATAAAACATCCATGCAAATTGAAGAAAATGAGTTTTTTTTATAATAGTAAAGTGATCTTCAAAAAAAAAAAAATTAGCGAAGATTGACTAAACTAGCGATTGAAAAAATAGGTTCAACCATCATCAGTTTTTGGATAGGTCCAACCAGAATCAATTACCCTATATAGCTAGATAAGAAAATCGTCTTTCTGGTAGCCTCCTTTGCTGTTTTGTTTTGATTCTGCGTTCCGCTTCACAATGTTCTATTTCGCTTTACTTCGTTCCATTTTCGTTTGAACCATTTCTAGTGCCGTGCAAGCGCAAATTTACGGGGTTCAAATTAAAAAGTGTTCAGATTAAAAACGGTCAGATTACCGAAAGTCCACGGTATACAGTAGCAAAGGTGGAAGTAACGCATAGAAAAATGAGCCAATATAATCTTTCATTGCTATAAAATTCACTGTGCGAAAGATATCCCACCGATTCTTCAAATTTTGGCTTAAAAAGTCTTAGATTTTTGAATGACGGTTTTTCAAAATTGGTTATTAGATTAATCGATAATTAATGCAGTGGGAACACTTTTACCTATCTACGGATCGAACTGCTGGAAAAGTTATCAACACTGGTTGCAGGCAGATTATTGTTGTTTCAGACAGGGTTGCTTCCACTCACTTGCTATAAAAAAATATTTTTTGGAATTATGCAATCATTAGATGTTATAATGATATGTTGTACTAGTAAGTTACAAGAAGAGGGTCATAAAACCTGTCAATTTCGCTTTCAGAGCGTCATAATAAGCGATCTTATGATTCGTGAGCGTTCACTCAGAGTGAGCGCTCACGAGTCGTAAAATCGCTGATTGTGACGCACTGAAAGCAATATTGACAGATTTTATGTGTCAAACATATACTTTACACCCTCTTCTTGTTACTTACTAGTACTTATTAGCATTATACTATTTCATGGTTTTATAATTCCGAAAAACTTTTTTTTATAGCAAGTGAGTGGAAGTAACCCTGGTTTCAGAAGGTCCCAGTTCTAGTCTTATTACAAGTAATTTTCACAACAGCTTTCTCAGTATAAAAATCACAAATGTGAAACACAAATGATGAAAAAGATAAACATGGTATTTGGGTATAATCTAGAAATCATTAATTATCATTGATTTTGGTCTTTAAACGACGGGTGGTATTTGATTACTCAACAGCTCAATATTTTGGGGAAAATGTCACCATACTAGCCTACACAGCAAAATATAAATTTTAATATTACATCCAAGAGGATGCACTACAATCTTGTCGAAAATGTCATGTAATTTTTATGGCCACAAAAATAAACAAATGCAGTAAAAGCAGCGTAATGCCAGTTCATGCACTGTATTAATGTTAGTTTTGTCCTTTTGACAAGTTATATTACACCATATTTTTGACACGATTGAAGTGCAGCGACTTTGATGTGATATCATTTTTTTGCTGTGTAGAAGCGGTTAGTTATTGCAAAAAATTAAGCTGCTAATGGGTATTTGCGTCTCTTGAAAAGTGGACGAAATTTAACCTTCGAGTAGATTGGTGCGTCTGCTCGATCCAGCTGTGTCCAGCAATAATCAATCCCTTGAGCGCATTGGAGCGCCTTTAAGTAAGTGCAAGAATGGTAAATAGTTAAGCTGGGTTTAGACAAGGCAAGTCATTGATCAACTCAGTTGAATTCAATTGGCTTAAAGACTTCAGCCTGGTTCAACTTTTTTTTTTTATTCGAGTGAGTTGATCAATTGGCTTTCCTTGTTTAAACCCATCTTTAAGAGAATATGATCATTTTTTCAGAATCCTTCTAGTTATTGTGTTTTAACAGCTTAATTAGCTCAGAGAACTAACTAAATGAGAATTTATAATAATAGTCTTGCTTGGGAGAATTTTTATGATATTATGTTTCAAATATACGTAGAAAATCAATGCCTTGACAGCTTAGAGTAGTTTTATTGAGAATTCTAGGTCTTCATTGGACCTGGTTACCTCGTAAAATTAGCTTCTCAGTGAAGTTTTAGTAGTGAAATGTCGCTGCTATTGCAATTTAGATAGAATTAACATGCAGAACTTTGGAGGTGAAAACGCTGATTTTACTATTTCCCACTGGAGGAATCCGCCCGCGAATTAGCTTTTGGTTAAGCGTATTATCCGGAATATTTTTTTTGCGAGCTTTTCGTGTTGAATTTCTAGAGAATTTTATTGAAAATTCAGATGAATTATGATGAGATGAAATGAGATAATTCCCAGCAAAATTTGAAGACATTTCTCGGCGGGCGAATTTGTGGCATAACATCTCTGATTACGCCTTCCTTCGGATGGGAAGTAATACCATTGGTTACCGGTTCATGAGTTGATGGATCGATAGGTAGGGTCCAGGTGCGGGAGTTGCCTTCCTAGCATTAGTTCTCAGCACGAAAAAAAAATTGACGGAAAACAAATCAAGGAAAAACAAAAAAGGTTATCTCAGAAATGACCCATTTAACCTTCGGATCAATTGTGTTCAGGTTTATGTTTTTAAAAATTAACAATAAATCCAAGTCGAATTCCCTTGGAATAATTCACAGAATTTATCTAGAACTATCCCTACCATTCCCTTAGAATTCTCCCCAAATCTCAAGTTCGAGAATTTGAAAATATAAAAAAAAAATACATTCTTAAAATCTTGAACATTCTATTATATCCTGAATTGTTATTCACTGAATCTCATTAATTAAAACAAAACTTCTAATTTCAATCTATTACTTGCCAAAAACAATCTAATTACCCATTTGGCTGAATAAACATTCAGGCGTGTACACTTGTATATATATCTACACATATCAGGAGCTTGCATTCAATGAAATATCTTCTAACTTTACACTATGACGCTTCATTTAAATGCATCATATTAAACTGAAATTTACACTACTTACAATGCATGCTAAAAATCAAGAAAACAAAAGATATGCTCAGTGAAAAAGAGGAGGCACTTTTAATAAGTATTATTGCGCCAGTAAATTAAAAAAAAAATCTCCATAAAACAAAGGAAATAATCAATAAAAAAAACAGATAATATGTTCCCTACAAAACTTATGACGGTTCCCTAAAAAATACTGAAATGTTTCAAAAATAATTCATCTTTTTGATTGCCACATTTAAAAATGTATAGTGTTTAATTTCATATTTTTTTTCCACAACTTTTGATTGTTTTTAGGGAACATTTTATCTTTTAGAAGCTTCTATTGCACGCTTGTCCTTCGTTTTGTTTATCCAAATAAAAAAAAAAACAAAAAAACACGGACAGGACAGTAAATTTACGCTTCAAGAAAGAGATGAAATCTCGCGTAACATTTGAAACGGACCTTTGTCCAGAATGTAAACAATTTTTTATACCATTCTATAGCACCGCTAAATAGCTATCAATCGTATAGGAATGCATTATCGTTAAAAATGATTAAAAATAACTTGATTTTCAAAACGGCTGATCAACGAATTTTTTCGAATCATTCATAGAACCACACGCTAAAACGGCCTAACATATAGTTTCTTCGTTCCATTGATAAGTCTAGTGACGTAGAAGGGCCGATAATTGATTTTTTTCTAATCAAAGCTAGGCCTTAATGCTTGAGGTAGGGACGATGATTTGTTTTGCATTTATTTGACGTTATCAAAAGGCTTAGCAAATAGCCCACCATTTCTGATGACAAGCACAACGGCTTAACAAAAAGGGCCTAACCATTGAAAGTTAAAACAAGGCAAATTATTATCGATTTTCAGGTATTTTTTTTAAAGTTTTCGCATATTTCAAATGTTGTGTAGGGGGGCAACCCTGGCGTAGTGGTTAGCATCCATACCTCTCACGCCAAAGTCACGAGTTCAAATCTGATTCCCGGACAAGTCACGAATGACCCAAGAGTGTTAAAGTGACTATAATAAAAAAAAATGTTGTGTAGTGAGACACAGTTACTATCGTTATTTTGAACAATATACTTGTCTAAAATTCTTAAATTTCCATGTATGTATGGGTCATTGCCAGGCATACCAAAAGTACCGCCTCATGACAGTATTCCAACGGCTGTCGCTTTCTTTTTCCTACGACAGCCTTGAGATTGAGCTATAAGCGACAGCCCACAGTGAGGCTGTTATACGACATGCAACGTTGCCGTCTTGTGCAGTACACGACAGCTCGTTCTTAGTCATGTATTTTGTTCATTCGGCTATGACAGCCTCGGATGGTCATTCGCAACGTTCCTCGTACATATAACAAGCAGTCCGTCAAACTGCCGATTCGTTGCTGCTGTCTTTGAAATTTTGTTTGTATGTCGTAAGACTGCTACTACACTACCAGTGTGGCGCCGGAGCTCGTTCGGTTGCTATCACGTTCGTGCTGCCCATTGCAAAATTTTCATCCGATATTTTTTTTAAAACGCACGGTCTCCGGCGAAAAATATAGCCTACCCGACACCAACCTGACTTCTACCAAACCCCAACCCGATGTTAGCCCGACATTGACCCGACATAAACACATAATTGACCCGACATCGACCCGACATTTGGCCGACGTCGACCGTAAATTGACCTTACATTGATCCGACATCGGGCCGACATATCTGTTCGGGATCATTCTTCTGGGTTTCTTCCATACTCTACTGCCGTATATCAATTGTATTTAATGTCTCGTGACAGCCTTTTCGTGACAGCCACTTGGGTAAGCTGAGGGATGTCGTCGGTTTGTGAAGGCTGTTATGACGACAGAAACATTGAGAACCTGGTCATAAGCGAACCCCACACGGTGAGAAATATTGTCAATACTTACAAGTATTGACAATAATATTGATGGTGTGAATGCAGAAATATTGTCAATACCGATGTATTGACGTCAATATAAAATGTATTGACAATACGATTATTGTCAATAAAAGCAATCGTGTACGGTCCACAATAAAGAAATGTATAAATACAGCCCATTCGGTTCACTACGTTCCAAGCACGATGATTTTAGCAAAGAAGGTATAGATGCGACTGTTCTAATACAGCTTTCATTCGTTGGTGCGTGCGCTGTTGCCAATACACTTCGAATTCAGATCTGAACGTACGGTAGCAAGCGGAAGTAAAGCACACAAAGCAACAGTCAATTCAGGTATAAACCAACTGTCGCGAGGAGGCTGTACTTTTTGGAAGCCTGGTCATTGCAGCTCAAGTGGGTACATAATTTTAAAAAGTTGTGGTCGATGGCACAGATTTGAGCCAAACTTGGCCAAAATGGTTATTTTGGAATTCTGAACAAACGCCTTTTTTGATTTTACTCTAAGGTGCCTAGATCCTTATGGGATACAACCCTGGATTTTCGAAATTTAAAAAATTTCAACTTTCAGAAGAGTTGTGTTACTCCACAACCAAATGCATCTAAAAAATAAATTAAGGGTATTAATCTAGTAGCAGCTGTCATCAACAACTGAAATTTTAAATACCTGTTAATCTATCTGATTTCATCGTACTTCTAAAGCACATCGTTTTGGCTGTATCCCATTGGAACGTATTTTTCACTTTTGGGACAACAATTAAATTATGAACAGGGGTAAATAAATGAGCTAGTTATGATTTCATAAAATGAGAATTCTGCCCAGAACATGTGAAAAATAACATAAAAATATTATTGTGCCAGGAATTCAAGAAAAAATAATATAAATAGCATTGATTTTCCACCAGAAAACCTCAAAACTTCCACTCACTCATCTGGTCATATCTCAAAAACTATTTGTCCAAATCATTTGCCCTTGGAAACACATCAAGTGGAAGAGTTTTCCAAAGTGTGGTGTAAATTTGAGCCCCAAATATTAAGAGATAAACAATCTCACCCATGGTGAAAATAGGCAATTTTTTGACAATTTCGATACCTGCCAGTAATCAGTCGGTCTACTGTTAACAAAAACAAAATGTGGCAACACTTATAAGAATTTACATTAAAAAAACCTTCAAATTGACGTTCTAACGAATAGCTTATTTGGTTGTGGAGTAATCTCTTCTGAAAGTTGATATTGTTAAAAATCTCGAAAATCCAGGGTTGTAGCCGAGAGGGATGTAGGCACTTCAGGGCATAATAAAAAAAACCGTTTGTTCAGAATGCCAAAATAAGCGTTTTGGCCAATTTTGACTCAAAACGGTAACATCGACCACAGGTGGTGTATCTACGTGAGCTGGAATGACCGTGTATGAATTAAAATAGCGGTGAAATAATTTACAATTTATTTTCCGGTTTGTTTACATTTTGGACAGAGGCCCTTTTTAAATGTTACGCAATATATGTTCCCTAAAAAAGATGCATTGTTCCCTAAAAAAAGAAATGACCCATACAAAATATGAAATGCGCCAATAAAAAGCCGGAAATGTTCCACATACTTCGGCGCTATCTATGGATCATTTCATATTTTTTACTAGCGCATTTCATATTTTTTTATTGGCTCATTTCATATGTTTTAGGGAATATTTTATCTGTTTCTTGAAGCGTAGATTTACTGTCCTGCCCGTGTTTTGCATTTGCTTGTACGTTGCTCCACTCCTCCAACTAAAAAAAAACATGAGCAGGACTTTTTATGTACTGTACTCTACACATAAAAAAAAACATGAAATGCTCCATAAAAATGTGAAATGTTTCATAGAAATCGCTGAATCTTTTTTATTGGCACATTTCATATTTTTTATGGAACATTTCAGTATTTTCTAAGGAACATTTCATAGCTTTTTTAGGGAACGTTTCATCTTTCTTATTGATTATATCTTTAACGACAATATTTTTGAATTAATGGTGGAATTTTAATTATTTATCGTGCCTCCTCAATTTTTATTAAGCATTTGAACTCAAGTTTTGGTCCATCTACTTGATTTTTTTTGGTAGTTTTATTAATTTTATAGAACTTGATAATTAAAAAATGAGCATAAGAACTTTTTTCCCATTAATTGAGCATATGAAAAAGTGGTCAGTTGGTATAAAAATAGTCTCAACCTTATATTAAACGATTTTCTGGTACTACACCCAACCGGGGGATGTAAGATTCGCTAACAATTTTGTGGGATTCATCATCAGAGGATGTAAGTGGAGACCACATGAACCGAGGATGCGATAGACCTAGCTGCGGTCCAATGCAAGAAAATTGGAGACTGAAAAATGCAGAGTGTATTTGTGAGGTAAATTAGTTGTGTCGAAAATAATAGGAAACAGATTGCCGACTGGACTCGAACCACGAACGTTGCGATTATCAGACCTGTGTTTTCTCCACTGCTCTCTCCATGCTTCTGAATATGGATAGCCTAAAAGCAAACAAGAAGCGCTAATTTCCTCTTATACTCGGTTTCGTATGCTTTTTCTGCTGGAGAGATTCGAGGCAAGTGTGTGCGTCGTTCTACTATGATATACATAGAAACTTACTGATATAGTCGAAAACGTAGATAGAATACGAAATAAAAAAGACAAAAAACCATTACATCGCCTGTAAGGTCAACTTCTAACATTCGTTGCAATGTTCATGAACAGAAGATGATAGGAAGTGGAACTAACATTCATTGTAATAAATTTTTGGTCTGCGTGTAGCAGTTTTGTTGTTGTTGTTTTAAAATCAAACTTATCAATCTCACTCACTTTAAATCACATTTGGATGTTTAAGACTATTTAAAATTGATTTTAAATCAACAATATTGCCGATGCTGAAATCACCTGTAAACAACCCTAAAAGTGGCTGTATCTTCATTTTATTCTGCTTGATTTACGACGTTTCTTTTGGAACATTTTCAATTTTCTTCAAGATTCCAAAGGTCACATTTACTTTGCATCTACTTGATTCGGTTTTCTTCGTAATTCGCTGATTGGTTTGAACATTTGTTTCTCTATGCCTTCTTGTGGTTGTATAGCTTCCGATTAGTTTTTCATTATCCCTCCCCCTCCTTTACACGCCGCTACACCAGTTCAGCCTTGTAAGTTTGCCTTTTTGGTGTGTTGCTTTGATTTCCTTAAAAGGTTTCGACGCGCCACTCGTGAATATTGTTGGTACTTGTGGCCCTCGCGTTGGCTCCACATAATGCCACCGAAGGTGATCACTGTAATGCACTATTGAGGTTACTGATCAGATGATTCTGATGCACGTGGATTGCGTTGAAACCGTGCAAAGATTTGCCAGCTTTCGTGATCATAACAGTGCGTTGTGAAGCATTCAATTTTTATTGCGATCCCACACTTTCCGGTCACTCAGTGCATTGACGCCACTTGGGGAACGCTCCCAGGTCCAAAAACCACAGACTTTCAGAGAACAGTTATCTAATGATTTATGCTGAGAGTCGCTTGAAACCACAAGGCAACAAGTGACTTACACCCCAAAAGTCTCACTTTCTGGCCCCATTCGGTCAGGGAACGCCAAAACCCGAAGAACGTCATAAGCACCATTACCGCCGACCACTTATGCGCGTTATACGAGGTGCTAGAAATTCCACTTCTACTTCTCCGGTCAGCTCGCAGGCCAGCTCAATCTGGACTAATGCCGGACGAGAGCTAAACCACTTGAACGACGACGTCGAGAACATCAATTTCGACATTTGCAAGTTGTTATTTTCAGTGCCAAGTATGAGTTTGTAGTTTCGAGTGATTTTCTTCCATCCAAAAACTTATGCGATGTCTTCTCGCTTGGATTCGGAAGAGTCATCGTTTTGGATCAGAGGTTGGTTGGTTGGCGTTTGCGTGAGTAATACGAAGAAAACCTAATGATCGAGTGCGGGAATAGGTTAGTTGCTAAATTTAGACTTTAATTTACGATCCGACGCGGCTCTACTCTGTGGACTTTATCGACTAGCACACACCCTGTTTGGAGTTTCTCTTTCGACAGACGCTAGCGAAGATGGAACAGTTCACCTTCTCCATATGTATCAGTGTTCCTGCAGTGAAATTGCCTATTCGCTTCCTCTACACGATAAGCCACCGACAACGACGACGACGACGTCCGACAAAGAAGCTGTAGACAGCAACATAATGGCTGTGAACAGATTGTCTTCTTCGGTGATCCCAAACTAGTAAGATGGTCATATGGTCTGGGCTAACCGAACAACTAACCTGATTTCCCGATAAAATTTGCTCAGAGTTGCTTCACTCTCTTTCGCCTCCCATCATTGCCCAAAATGCGTTGCACACTGCTGATATGAGCGGAAACGGGCCGTCGTCGCTGAGCTGGGATATGGAACGGCTTTAGGCCGACATGTGATACAGTCACGTGATGATGATTTGTTGCTGCGAGTGTCGTCGTCGTTGCCGCTGCTGACGATAATTCCTCGACAAAAGGTCACGGAAGCGTCTAATAACAGTTATCAGCCGGTAATTATCGCAACGAAACGTGTCGGGGAAATGTAAAATACAATGAGTTAGTGGGGATGGATGGCATATACAGTGAGAATGCAGTCACGGGCCACATTTGTTTCTCGTGTTGATATAACAACCTAATTTGGAGGATCAACATGTTTATTCTCACTTGTTCGTTTGTGTCGAAAGAGTTTATCGGTGGAAGAGAAAATAAAGCTGTCAACAAAGGTTGATGGTTCAGCTGAAATGTTCAACTTCCTGAGAATCGTTTGTTATTACTAGAGATAAAGTAAGGCTTGTCATTCCAATCAAACACTAGGTGAGGCAAAGGTGGTTCTAAGCGCTAGGGGTGTTAAATCGGTTGAGCTTCAGTCAGTAACCAGTACATCATTATTGCTGAATTAATAGCTATAAATAGCAGTTTATTAATCTATGGCTATTCTTAGATGGGTCACATGCATAGGAATTAAGACAGCTTGGTTATCCTTTTTTTTTGTTGGCATATGAAGCTCTCAATTGCTAATTGTGAAATTGCATTATTTTATTTCTTCAAGTACATAATAATCTTTCTTTGAGATGTTCGTTTTGGTGCCATTTTTGGGGTTCTTGAGGTTGTGTTTGCTGTTTGAGTAGATTAGGCATTTGATTTTAAAGTTATTTTTACGTAAATGTCATTCATTATGCCATGGCGTTTTAAAAGATAGTTTCGAATTACTTTGATGTTTTCATGATATTTTTTAACAATAAATCAAATCTCTTAAAGGAATAATCATTAATGGCACTATTCATATTTTTTTACCGAAAACCACTATTTTTTAAATGGCAATGCTTCCGCTTTCAGCCGTGCTCTCAACTCCCTTGCTTCTTCCAATTGTTTTTCCTTCAGCAGCGCCCGTCGCTTGGCCTCCTTCTTGGTATAGTCCACTATCCAGAATTTGTAGTAGTAATTTTTGCACTTGAAAGCAGGCGGCTGCTGTTTCTCAGAAGCGTTTGCTTATTCTCTACTATTCTTCTCGGCGTCCGGGGACGTCACATCCATCACCACCACCTCTTCTTGCAGGATCTCAACCACTTTCTCGTTTGGCGATGCACCTCCAGTCACTACACCAGCATACGTACTGGCACTGGTTTCTTCGTCGTTCAGTTGTTTGGTTTCCTCTTCCTGTTGATGCTGCACTGCCTGCTTCCGTTCCTTCCGCTTGGGGCAGGAGTTCATCCGATGCCACTTTATCTTACAAAGGAAACAAAATTTGTTGTTCCCTTGGTAGAATATGTTCCCCTTCCGATGGAGGAACTTGATATACATAAAGGGTGATACGGTCAAAATTTGGTCAATATCAACTTGACGTATTTCTTTCAATTTTGCATTTAAAAAACCTGAACACCCCTCATTTTGAAGGTGTGTGTGTGTAGAATGTTGCTCCTATTTTGATTTTGGAATTCACTCTTCAGTTGTCAAAATGCCGTCCAAGCAAGAAGAGCAGCGTATCAAAATTTTGCTCGCGCATCGCGAAAATCCGAGCTACTCGCACGCAAAGTTGGCAAAATCGCTAAAAGTTGCCAAATCAACCGTTACAAATGTAATTAAAGTGTTTGGGGAACGTTTGTCGACAGCCAGGAAGTCTGGATCGGGGGGAAATCGAAAACCGGAAGCCGCTGAGACGACAAAGAGAGTTGCCGGTAGTTTCAAGCGAAACCCTAACCTCTCTCTCCGAGTTGCCGCAAATAAGCTGGGTGTATCGTCTACAACCGTGCATCGAGCCAAAAAACGAGCCGGACTATCGACTTACAAGAAGGTAGTGAATCCAAATCGCGATGATAAACAAAATACGACGGCCAAAGCGCGATCCCGGAGGCTGTACACGACGATGCTGACGAAGTTTGACTGCGTGGTAATGGACGACGAAACCTACGTCAAAGCCGACTACAAGCAGCTTCCGGGACAGGAGTTTTATACGGCAAAAGGAAGGGGAAAGGTAGCAGATGTTTTCAAGCACATGAAACTGTCAAAGTTCGCAAAGAAATATCTGGTTTGGCAAGCCATCTGTACCTGTGGCTTGAAAAGCAGCATTTTCATAGCTTCCGGACTGTCAACCAAGAAATTTACGTGAAAGAGTGTTTGAATAAACGTCTGCTGCCTTTCCTGAAGAAACACGGTTGTTCCGTACTGTTTTGGCCGGATTTGGCATCTTGCCATTACGGTAAAAAGGCCATGGAGTGGTACGCCGCCAACAACGTGCAGGTGGTTCCCAAGGACAAGAACCCTCCCAACACGCCAGAGCTCCGCCCAATTGAGAAATACTGGGCTATTGTCAAGCGGAACCTAAAGAAGACCAAAAAAACTGCTAAGGGCGAGCAGCAGTTCAAGGCAAACTGGCTTTCTGCGGCGAAGAAGGTGGACAAGGTGGCTGTACAAAATCTGATGGCAGGGGTCAAGCGTAAGGCCCGGCAATTCGGATTTGGAAAAGCGGAAGCCTAACTGAATATTTTTCCTGAATTTTATACTAATTGAACTTGAAAAAGAAATTTAATTTGATTTTTTAAATAAACGATTTCACCGATTTACACGCGTTTTCCCTTGACCAAATTTTGACCGTATCACCCTTTAGATGTTTCCTCCGCTTTGCGATAAGTAGCAATTATCTGAGTGAATCTAACAGTCAGCTTTATTTCCACTCCAGTTGTTTGCTTCTAATGGGGCAACAACAGAAGCTAGCGAACTTCACACAATGCACAACCACCGCAACAATTGTTGCTATCGAATAACAGCAGAGTTTTTCTTTTACTATCCTTTTAAAATCATTTAAGAATTTCAATAACATTGTAGGTGCTGTTTGTGGCGTCTTTAATCTAGTTAAAAGAGAAAATTTCAGAGCTATTTTGACTTAATTACCCACAACTAAGCCCGCTAGTTGCAATTTTTGCAATATAAATAGTCTCAATGGAAATCCGTGGCAAAAAAGCAAGAAATGAGACAAACTTTTTCATTAGAGCACGTTTCCTTACCAAGAAATATATTAAACACATCTTATATTTCTAGCAATTAAAATATTTAAAATATGTCGCAATCACATGGTTGTGCAGAAAAAGCCTGGGATGATTAGAAAATGACTGAATCATCTGGGTGGAACATTTGAAAATGATATCTCAATGGTGATCGTATCATTTTGGTGATAAAAAATTTATAAATTTGGGGTCACCCCCTAAAAAACATGCGAATGGTTTTTGTTCATATCTCATTTTACGTCCAATTATCATTCTCTAAAGGTCATTTGAAAGATGTTGAATGAAACTTACTTCGTAGGTATTTACATATCAATAGTTGCAAAATTTTCCAAAATTCACATAGTACTGATTTTCAGAATTCTATACCATCTAGAAATTTTAGTTAAAATTTGTTGAAAAATTTGGAAAATATTTTAAATCAATAAAATACTGATTCAAGTCATCGATCATAACCTGCAAAGCAGCATTTTCTTGATGAGCCTTGTTTACATCGTAAAGGCGTGTATGAGATCAGCAAGCTTGCAACACGGAGGTTCCCCGCATTCTGAAAACACCTCCTAAGTATTAGATTTAAACTCCCGATCACAAGTTAGAAGTCACTAAAAAAAAAATAAAAAAAAAAATTAAACTTCATCTTCGAGTGCATGTAAATCTGTAAATAATTCTTACATTTCCTGTTTGACGGCACGTTTAAGTTTTTCTAAAATATATCAAAAAGAATGTCTTAACACTCACATTCCCTTTAGCATCTGAGGAACATTCTGACTTTTTTTTAACTTTTCCCTTATTTTTTTTTTCATATAATAGTAATATAGAATTGGGCCGATTTTTTCAGCCCCTCGGTGCTTCAGACTCTTATCTTTCAATAATTTCACATACTTGTAATTTCTTATACTAATTATGAATTGGGAAAAAGTTACACAGCTTCATCGCTGTTTAAGGTCATTCGTGACGTTTTCTAGGTTGTTTTGGGAGCTCTATAGCATTTAATTTTAGTTATAAATTAAACCTTTTATAGGAGCCCTTATTCAGAGCTTTTAGAGTGAGTTGCGTATATTATTGATTCACAAATTTTGGCGTTTCAAAACAATTTGTACAGCATTTCCAAATATCACGTATACCTTGCACTTTATCACGAAATATAAGTATAAGTACACTCAGGTCTTTTTTAACACGGTTTTTTTTACGCGGTTTTTTTTTCACACCGCTGATTAGCAATTTACACGGCATGTTTTAAACGAACTTTCGATAACAATACAACCTATCGACATGATTCGAATCACATTATCCGTTTCAAGTCATAGGTAGTACTTTAAAAATTCAAATTATTTGGTGTAAATACAGATTTTTTTAAATATGTCTATATGGACCATAGTGTGTGTGTATTCCTTCTAACCCCCACTGGCCGGCAGTGTTATTATGGAAGAACTCTCTACAATGCCGCATTTATGGTCATTGTAGACAGCTTTAGTCCGGGAGTTAGAAGGTGATAGCTCTATTGCAGATCCAGCAACCCATTTCAGAATGTCTGAAGAGTCACGCCCATTCCGAGGTTACTTTCACTAACAATAAGCCCTTCATGTATGTATTACCTCTATCAATTGGATATTAGTATTACATACAAACTTCCAGGTTCGAAAATATTCTTTTCAAGCCTAGCGCGTATTTAGTTTAATTTTTATGTTTAATTTATAAATAATAATTGGATCGGTCTCACCATGTTCCGCTGGTCTGCCGCCATTGATTGCTTCTTTTTGAATCCCTTGTACTTTTTCTCTAACTCTTCGTATTTCCTTCCGCACTTCACAGGCAATTTCCTTACGTAGATCGTCCGAGGGTGATAAATCCGTACTAATTTCGGTACCTGGCTCGATGTTTACTCTTCCTCGCTGGTTTGTGTGGTCGATGTCATGTCCACTATCTGTTACTGTATTGCCATGGTCATCTGGCATAAGGCTCGCGTCTTAAGTCGCTGGTCCACCGAGCATTTGGAATGAGTCATTGAATCAATGTAGAGATTAGTATATGATGGCGTTATATGCAAAGTGCGAAAAGAGAATGAATGGAATACGAAAGGGATTAGTTTCAAGAAATGATAGTTTCATCAGATTCCCCAATTAACCATACTGAAGCAAAGTAAGTAAATACAAGCTATATTGCGACTAAACGGTTACTTGGGTACTCATATGGCCGTCAGAATGGTTCATCGGTTTTCTTGGATGTTGTGATCTGGATCCGAACAACGTGCATAAATAACTACACAGATAAAAATTCTGAATTTTAATAGTGATGTAAACATTCATTCACGTAAACTTGTATTTCATTTCACGCAACCGAGCAACTTGTAAACAATGTTGTTTCCAACAATGGGCTTTTGTATACAATATTTGCTACATTACATGAAATGTATCAGAACTTTACATGACATATAATGTAAACTTATATGATATGTGACGCTCCATTTATGTGCATCATACTCAACAGAAATTTACACTACTTTTTCGAACTGTGTAGGGGAAAAGTTGGCTTTGGCAATACCTTAACCTATTATCGTCTGGGGGGTAAACAAAGTCCTAGAGCACTCAAATTTGGCCAATAGTTGCTCTGAAACACAATGTATCCACATGCCAAAATTGAGCTCTCAAGGACGTTGTTTACCCCCCTGACGATAATAGGTAAAGGTATTGCCGAAGCCAACTTTTCCCCTATATACCGTATGCGTGATAATGTTTGCACCATTGAGCAATGACAAAATTAAAAAAAATCTCAAAAATTTCGTTTTCGAGTTTTTTTTTTTATTTATTCAAAGGGGGGATGTTTCTCAGAGTCCTAAACTATGTTAATCATCGATCGAGTTTCCACTTGCTGCAATTACGGCATCCACACGCTTCCGGAATGCACGGCAGGTTCTAATAATGTAGTCTGGATCCATTTCTCTCCAGGTACGGATCAATGTTTGTCTGAGGCTTGCTGTACTCGGGTGGCGTTTAGAACAGGCCTTAGCCTTCATGACACGCCATATTGAGTAATCCAGCGGATTAAGATCGGGGCTGGATGGCGGCCACATATCCTTCGCCCAGAACGGAAGATGTTCCTGCAACCACTTCTGAGTGCGGTTCGAGGTGTGGCACAGAGCCCCATCTTCTGGAAATAGAACATTTGGCCTCGGACCGTACTGTTCTTTGATCCACGGAAGAACATACTTACTTAAATCCCGATGTAGACCTCCGTGTTGACCTTGTCGCCTTCTAGAATGAACACCGGGTAATTTTTTTTTGCCATCGGAAGCCACCAATCCAAACACCATAACGCTAGCCGGATGCTTGGTCAGATACACGTTCTTGTGCTCGTCGGCCACGTCTTTTACCGGAAGAGAACTAATATACCGGTCGGTTCTGGAATTTGATACGGGATCGACGGTAAACATGCTCTCGTCGGTGAACAGGCTTACCGGATTTTTTCGCTTAAGGAAGTTCAAGATTTTCTTGCATCGTTCGACTCGTAGCTCCCGGATCCGGTTGGTAATCATGTGAGTTTTTTTTTCCGTGCCCTCGACTTCACCCCGCAATCTTCCTTTACGATCTTCCGTGCCGTAAAGTCACTGATCCCGTGTTCCTTTGCCATTTTCCTTATTGTACACACTGGATTCACCCGAATTTTCCTTTTGATAGCAGCGATAACCCTCGGACGACCTGTGGCCACCTTCGCGGATAGTTGTCCTTTATTTTCTCGGTCTAAAACTATTTTGACGGTCCACCGGGACACTTCCACGGCGATTGAAATGTCTTTTTGCGACATTTGCGCGTGGGACAAATCACGAATACGCTGCCACTTCGTTATGGTGCAACTGTCAAACAAAGTAAATCATTATCTTTTATACACAGACTACTACGGTATGAGCTATAGGTTACGTGCATGCAAAGAAAACCAAGGCATTGTATGCACAGGTGAAACGGGAACCTTATTTGTACGATGGTGCAAACATTATCACGCGTACGGTATTCTCTTGTTTTCCGAATCTGTTATAATACGCCAAGGACAACTACATAATTTAATTGAAAAACATTGCTGAAACAATAAGTAAATAAAAGGCTTATGGATTTACAAAACTAGTCATGCATGATGGGCCAATTTATACTGAATGAGTGAATATTGTTGGCTAGCGGCATATTACTAACAATTATTAATTGAAACTAACATTTTCCAATGTTGAAATTTGTTTATGATGAAACACCTCAGATATAGTATTTATATTTTTTTAGTTATAGTTCTACATTAAACATAAAGTTATATCTTGATGTGATTTGAATTCTGTGAACGATAAAAAATCACATTTAACACGGAACTACCGTAATTCAAAACCACTCAATGATTTTATTTTCAGATTATTTTTTTTTTAAAAGGGTAATTTTTTTTTTCTAATTTGTTCATAAATCCAACGATCTGCTTGTTTTGCTATGCTTTAAACTTCCGAAAACTGTTGAATCGTTGGACAATCTTTATTCATCACCATAATAAATCATGTTATTGCGGCATAATCGTGAGCGGTTATAAAATTAGTATACGCCGATCAATAAATTAAGCTCGGATGCAGCTACAGGAGCCCACCAACTGGTTACGTTTTTACAGTTCACACCCAACTCATTGAGAAAGACCTACGCAATAGGCCAAAGAGACTGTAAATCACTTCCCGAACATCAAATCCAGTTTAGCTCGATTGTACCTCGTCATCCACGTTGATTGATTTGGGCAATCTTACATCACGACGACGTGAAACGTAACAAAATTCCTTTGTCTCTGCAATTGGTCTGACCTCCGTGGCCACCCAACGAGTCAACGACCCATTCCGGTCCTTCTTACTCTGTCGCGTCGTCATCGTCGTCGTGTCGTCATCCCAACAGTAAACCAAAAAAATGCTCATTCGCCATGCTTTCCGCTAGCGCGATCACAATCACTTTCACCGTCAAACGCTTCCGGCCAGACTACGAAACGCAACGCAGGGCATTTCCTCCGCGAGGTTCGCGGGTGGTTTGTGGTTTGTTTGCGTGTGCTTGTATGTCGGATGGGAGGAAAAAATCGTTAAAATTCTTACACGCCGCAACGCAACCAGCGAGTTTCTATGCGCCACGGTCTAACCCAGGATCTGGCAATGTAAACTTTCTCTCTATTTCTCCCTAGCCGAAACTCTGCCACACTGACGGGTTTCTCCATTCACGGCAGCGGCGGCCGCAGCTGAGGTTGGTTCCCGCAGCCAACAAAGGCCTGTGGCCCCATGCGAGTCATCGGTATTCATATAGTGCGAGTGTGAACGTTTTCTTTCCTCTCTATATTGCCGAACCAAACCACATTCCATCCGGTTTAATGAAAACCATCTGGGAGCTGCCAGTTTTTCATTCGCTCAATCACTGGACGGCCGCCGGATTGGATGCCGTCGTGCCTGCCGTCGGAGATCAAGGTTGACAGGTCACTGCAACCGTGCACGCATCCACTGCAGGCACGGTGAATGCAATTCGCTCAGGCATAGCCATTTGCGGACCACTTGTGGTCAGTTTTATTGGGGGAAAGTGTAATCGAAGCAGTCTTTGCTTTTGGCCGCAAGCGCTGACATGATCTTGATCAATGTGGCTTACATATCCTTTCATAAATAGAATGTTTTTTTTTATGAACTTGCAATACTTCTATTCATTTATTCACAACAGTCAGTTTTCACATCACCCAAAATCTTGGATCAATATATTGGAAGAAATCCTAATCTTTTCAATGAAACACAATTCAAATGTTAAAGAATCACAAACTTCTTATTCCAGTGATGATTGATTGAGTTTATATTTTCGCATTGATATTTAGCCTTCGTGTGATCCGGCAAAATAAATTTGTCAAATATATTAGATTCCTTAAAATTTTAAAGTCTCAATAAATTTGATTTTTTCAAGTTAGCTCTTCAATTATTTTTTTTTTTCGAAAATTCAGTCTATCAAAAAATCCATGTTTAAGATCTTACTAGTGTCAGTCGAAGAATGTTGATAAATAAGAATCAGGTCTCAAAATATTGAAGATTTGTGGAACCCTCAATTATCGTTGTAATACATTTTTTATATACTTGAATTATCTTCCCATTCCACCCAGAAGTTTTACACAGAATAAAATCTGAATTTTAACCATCGCATAAAATTTCTCGTTTCAAATTGAGCTATTTGGATTAACAACGAAATTGTTTACAAGCTTGTCTATAACACTGCTGATATATGAGAAATTGCGCATAAATTTGTATGAAAGAACAACGTGTGCGCTATGTATCGCAGCAGTTGGATTTTTTTAAACGGCGTATAATTCTATCCATAACTACTATTTCTTGAGAATTCTCCTCAGCATTATCTAACTATTCTCTCCGTGGTTGGAACTGTTTTCAGATACAGATTTCCTTGGAATTATTATCACAATTTCTATGGTATTGTTGTCAGGAATTCTTTGAAGCTCTTGTTTGAATTTTCTTGGAATTTTGGTAATAAAATTCTACACTGAACGACTTTGACATATTCCTGTTATGTGGAAGTCTAATAAATTTGCGCTATAAGATAATCCATTGAAAATGATATGATTGAAAATGTGTCAGGTAAATTCTATATGAATATCTGATACATTTACAATGCTGATAATTTGGTAACTTTTATATGATCGTCATATGATAAATGAAAATCGATTAAATTATAATAATTAACTGAAATGGATTTGAAACCCATAAGCATAAGCTATACTTTTCACCACAATATAATATATGTGTCATAAATCAATCGAAGTAAAGTTTATGTGAAAATAACATGAAATTTACTACTTCTTTTGACACATATATTTAATCGATTTCTAAAAATAAATTCGAAAAATAAACATCAGGCAGTGGGAGCTTTCACAGTTGTGCCTTTTTTTTATTGTAGCTGATTTGGGATTCGATCAAGATCTGTTGAGGTGTGATGCTTTCGGTGTCTGTGCTCGATTCCACTGGACCACGGCTGACTTCAAGATTGAGCTCGTTCAAATAGCATGAAGTAAGAACAGCTCTCCTGACATGGAATGTAGTGCAACTTTATGCTCGTTTTGCTAGAGTGAAGACAAATAGCACTGACAAATTTATGTTCCGTTTCGGTGGTGTGGTTTGTTCAAATCTTTCTTAATGCACCTGTGTGCAATAAATCAACGACTAAATTATATGATTTGATAGAACTGCACACTTAGAAAAAATCATGTAAATTTAGGTGCTCTGAGACTGACATATACGAGCGTCAATTTTGACATAAAATTGAGTCATAATAGACGCAAAATTCAGCTCAATCAAACGTATTTTTTGTCGAGTAACGATCTTTTTAGTCTCGGAGCACTTAATTTTACATGACATGTTTGTTTACGTCTTATCCTTTATGTCAAAGATGGATTCCGTCACGTGTAAAATTAGGTATTTCTAAGTGTGTGGCTCATGAAGTTCGACTACTACTTAGGGCTGGAATCTGAATTAGCCGTGTAGAAGGCTTACAATTAGAATCATAGCAAAGTAAATATTACAGTAGAATCATTTTTTTTTCAATCTCAATACATTCTTTTCTGGAACCAATTATCATATGAATGAGTGTACGTTAACATCGTTGAAAATTGTTTCAATAATTTATAAAGAACAATCATGTAAGATGTATTTTATTGGGAGCGATATTCATCCTAGAAAAACATGCAAAAACAAATGCTTGCTGTTGGATTTCTTAAAAGGCATTTCTATATGACTATTTAATGATTGGGATAGATCTGTTTACAATCTTTAAACGTCAAAAATCAAAGCAAGCTATTACAATGAGATATACATGTTTTCCTATACTGCAAAGTTAAATGACAGTCCAATAGTTTCTACATGTCTATTTACACGCGACATATCAACAAACGTCAAAAATCAGTAAAAGCAACTCCAATAAAATATACATGATTATCTTATAAGATATATATTTTAGTGAGCAATATTCATCATGAAAACAGGTATATTTTACTGAATTTTCTCATAGTGCAAACTTATATGATTTTCCATTAGTTTCTAGATGTATGTTCCCACCCATGACATATCAACAGTTTTTCACCATGAAATATATCAGACAATATTCATATACTTCTTACCTTCGCTAACCACGTTCGAAGCAAAGTATTATCAAGTACTAAGTATGTGAAATTACGATAGAAATTATTCCATATCGCAGTCATAGTTTTTAAGTGATAATCCAATGGAATCTATCAATCATCACATAGAATGAATAAATATGCTGACATTGCTATGTTATAAGATGGATCGAATAAACGGTACATGTCGATTTGTTTCAGTGTAGGAATTGTCTTTCAAATAGCACTCAGTGTTCCTTTGAAATGTTGCTCAAAGTTTCCTTTCGGATAATCCTGAACTTCTTATAACAATCTTAAGGCAATTATTCTTATAAAAACCATGTAACTTTACTCATAGTATCCATCGAATTCTCCAATGAATTCGCATTAAGCCCTCCTAGCAATACACATTGAATTATTTTCAGAATTACCTTTACATTCTCCATGATAGTCCGTAAGAGTAACTTCCAGAAATCCCTAGGAGTTGTTAGCAGAATTTCCTTGGAATTATGCCTATTGATTAAATTGCAATCAAATAAATGTCTCTTTAAATTCACCCTGCGCCTTGTCACCCTTGGTGGGTACCGTTTTCGTCACCTTCCGAATATGCCAGTGATCCTGGCCATCAAGAAAGTTGCTGTTTTTAGCAAAGTGGTTGTAGTATTTCCATTTCCCGGTCATTTTTGGCTACCTACAAATCGGGCAACACAAAAATGGCTCCTTCCGGGAATTTCCAGGAATAGGAAAATAAAACTTACTTCCTCTGGATGTGTCTTTAGACAAATAACGAAAGTATTTTCAGAGTTCTCCTGGAAAATCCTTCTGACTTTTTTCGGAAGTCTCTTCCAACTTCACCAAAAAAAGGTTATGTAAGCTTGCCCCGGAAGATTCTACCGGTTAGCCTTGGAAGTATCTTATAGTTCCTCCATTTAACCAGCTTCCCCCTTTAGAACAGTCGTCCAACTTCTCCGGATTTTTATTACCTAATTAAGTTTAATCTGACTTTCGACCTCTCATCGAAGATTCTTTAAATTTCCTCAAAAGTCTATCTGGCTTACAATTTCGGCTGGAAGTTTTTTAAGAGTTTTTTAATTGCCGTTGGTGGGAGGGGGTCTTTCGCTAGTGTTTACGGTTCATGCAAATGTTTAAAACCTCTCAAAAACTGTATATGTAGTTTATGAACAGTCGTCCCTTACTACGAGGTCCAAGCAAACGAAATTCCAGTATGCTTTTTCGAGACTCCAGGAAGTTGCTGTCTTAGGCAAAATTGTGCAGGGGACCAAGTCCTTTCGGATGGTGTACATTATAAGGTGGGTCTAGATTATTTATGGTATTACATTCTACTGTTCCCCTTTGCTGTTTAGATTTGTATTGAGGTCCCCAATACCTGTATCAAATTTGAACGAATTTGAATGCAATCTAGATTTGAATGTCTGTTCAGCGAGCAGATGGTCCTGGGTTCAATCCCATATCGTATGAAAATTTTATGTAAATTTCTCTGGTATATAGCGCACACGTTATTACCGCTAGATTTGGCGTAATTTTACACGATATTTCGGGTAAATTTAAGTGCAACATCCCATAAATCTGCAATATTGTATACAAGCTTGTGCGCAATTTCGATGTTTATGCGAACTATAGCTCAAAATTAATCGAAACGAGATTTTACGTGACAGCTAAATTCAGATATTTTACTGTGCAGGCCTGTCCACGTGAAATATTTGTACACGCAAACCAAAAATCTATTACAATGAATGTTAGTTCCGTTTCCTATCATCCTCTGTTCATGAACATCGCAGCGAATGTTAGAAGTTGACCTTACAGGCGATGTAATGGTTTTTTGTCCTTTTTCATTTCGTGTTCTTTCTACGCTTTCGACTATACCAGTAAGCTTGTAGAACGACGCACATGGTAGAACATTGTAGAACGACGCACACACTTGTCTCGAATCTCTCCAGCAGAAAAAGCATATACGAAGTCGAGCATTTTTATTTCGTGTTGCATCTACGCTTTCGACTATACCAGTAAGCTTGTAGAATGACGCACATTGTAGAATTTTTTTTTTTTTTTTTTTTAATCTTTATTTTAGAGATTTTTAGCCTGAGGCTAGTTCATCTCTTGCACATTGTAGAACATTGTAGAACGACGCACACACTTATCTCGAATCTCTCCAGCAGAAAAAGCATACGAAGTCGAGCATGCGAGAAAATGAGCGCTTCATGTTTGCTTTTAGGCTATCCATATTCAGAAGCATGGAGAGAGCAGTGGAGAAAGCACAGGTCTGATAGTCGCTACGTCCGTGGTTCGAGTCCAGTCGGCAACCTTTTTTCTATTTTTCCACATAACTAATTTCACTCACTAATACACTCCACATTTTTCGGTCTCCAATTTTCTTACATCGGACCGCAGCTAGGTATATCGCATCCTCGGTTCATGCGGTCTCCACTTACATCCTCTGATGATGAATCCCACATAATTGTAAGCGAATCTTACATCCACCGGTTGGGTGTAGTATTTATGTATTGCTTATAACATTTACCAAACGTTATTCTTCTTCTTCGCATTTTAAGCTTATTGCTTATCGCATTTTTAACTTATTTCATGCTCTAAACTTAATGTTCTAGATGCACTCCCACAGCTTTCGATGCCAGTATCATTTTTGGATTAATATAATTGTTTGTCAAGTACAATCATACTCTATGCCCAAGGAAGTCAAGAAATTTTCCAAACCGAAAAAATTCCTTGGCCGGACCGGGAATCGGAACCCAGCCACCTCAAGCATGATCTTGATTAGTAGCTGTGCCTTTACCGACTGAGCTAAAGAAGGCCCCAAATGTGTCTTATGGCATCCCTCTCGTGACACTTATGAGAGATCGTAGAGTTCTCTGCATTTCTCTTAGAGTAAGTGTCCAACTAACTATCCTTCAAATGTATTATTTACTTCTTTTCCACTTTGTTAGTTTATCAACTTTGCAATATCATTTGAAATGAACCCAATGATCAAGGAATAACACAACAGGTGCTAAAACGTATAAAAAATTTCATTTTACTTTCAACCACCTTATTAGTTCTCTCAAAAGAAGCCAATGTGAGGCCCACCCCTGAACAGCAGCCAGGGGCCCTCTGATCTTTGTGGAAGTAGAGGATAGTTTCAAGATACCAATGAATCTTTGTGGATGTAAAGATTTCGTCTACTCAAGAACATCTGCAAAGCTTGAAATTTTGAAATGCAATTCCAAATCTGAATAAAAAAACACTTTAAAATAATACAGTTATTATTTAATATAAAGTTTTATTTATTATAAAAAATACTGAAAGGTAGTTAATTTATCAGCAAGTAGTCCATATATTGCAAGATGAGCACTTAAATAGGAAAAAATAATTCTAGACGCAAAACAAATGGCATGGACATCTAATATATGTGCGGAATGCTAACATCCTCGGAATATATTTCTTACAACAAATGTAATGGTAGTTTTTACAATAGACTGCAGCATACAAGCAAGATTTTCCAGAATGAATATTTTCGTATATATCTGAGATGGTTTTCTTGCCGCAGTGCATTTGAGGAAACAGACTTTCTTTAAAAATTAGGTAAACATAAAAATTACAAACTTATTTTAAAAATCTTTTGAAACATTACAACATCTATTCATGTGGTGAAACATTATCAATTCTGCATACTTTTTATACAAATCTGTAATAGAGTCTCACATTTCCTGGGTGAGTGTAATAACAACATTTCACGTCTGCACTGCAATATAACATCCCAAGTAACATTGCAAGTTTTATCGAGGTTTTAAAGCATACTACAAGTCTATATCACGGTCTTCAGAACCCTTATAAAACCAAAAATTGTTACTTGGGATTATTTCTAAAATCCAACGATACTTTATGGACTTCTCAAGTATTATTGTTGTAATTTTTATGGAGGTTTATACGAATTCTAGAGGTCTAAATCATAAACTTTGAATATTTGTTTGCCCATAACTAAAAAATCATGATTAAAATTTGGAAAAGCATGATTCAAAAAACATTAAAAATAGAATTAAAAAATACTAAGTCCTCAAAATTTTTAGCTAAGAATGAATTGCAAAAAAGTGTGTGAAATGTCAAAAAATAAATATATAAAAAATCAAAAAAAAAATATGCTGAGCAAATTTCAGTGCTTTCGTTTTTCTCCAAAAACTTTTTTTTTTTTAATTTAAAACGTCAAATTTTAAGAAAGGCAGTTGAAAATTGAATTCAAGTCGTAATATTACTTGCCAAAAAGGACAAAATTATCATTAATTCAGTGCATGAACTTACATTACGCTACTTTTACTGCATTTGTTTATTTTTGTGGCCATACAAATTACATGAGATTTTCGATTTGATTTCGATGATTTAAGTTCATCCTCTTGGATGTTACAGTAAAATTTATTTTTTTGCTGTGTAGTCTTGGTTACTTTTTTGTGCAAAAATGTTCATCGTTGGCAGAAATAAATTTGGAAATGTCATGTTAGTTGCCAGTTTAATTTTGGGTGTCTTTTCTATGGTCATAATGAAAAATGTCTTATGTCTTATAAAAAAATGTTAAAACCTAATATTCGTGCCATCACTGTTCAAGAGTCTTGACTCAGCAGACAAAATGTGTGTCTCTGACGCGTGGAATAAAGCACATACGTTATGGCTATTATGTGCACAATACAGTGTTGCCCACAAAGTAGCTGCTTGATCATCTCTCAAGATTATTCATATCGCAAATAAATAATAACTATTATTATATTTGATTTACCAACTGTTGATAGGTTATTTGTACTTGTTTCGGCTATGCAGTTTGGTGAATCATTTGAACTTTCCAGATTGCATAGCTGAAACTTGAACAAATTAATAACTATTCCATTCGAAGTTTGGCTGAAAAACCGTCTTTAGCACAGTTGTAGTTGAGAAAATTACCTACAATAATAGGTATCGCACTTTCTATCAGGGCAATATTACAAAATGGTAGAAGACAATAGACAAAAAATATGGATTTCCCATAAAGATTCCCATTCAAACTTCAAATGGTAAGTCAATTTCCAACCAAACGAGTTCAAATTTTTGGGAAGCTAATCGGGACCCAATTTGCATCAATCTTATTGACAAATTAGCTTAATTATTTACAAATTCTCCAAATTTTGCAAATTTTGAAATGTTCGCATCTACAGCAGCTTGACTTTCTAATAAAAATTCGTAATTTTCATAAATAATATGTTTGCGAAATATCTCTATCTAATTGTAAAATGATCTCATAAAAACAACTTTCAAGAATATACCATCATTTTGTCTATATCGAAGCGTTTTGGTGCAAAGGATAAAAAACATTATATCGAAGCGTTTTGGTGCAAAGGATCAAAAACATTGTTTTTTCCCATTAAGTGATTTTTTTTTGCAAAAAAAAAATGTCTGCTGAACACTTTAGCGTCATCAAAATTATTAAAAAGGGGTATTTTTAGATAGGGTAAATGTCGGCTTCGGCACCTATGGACTGTTTTCGGCAACCAAAATTTAAACATTAATTTCACTATGTTTTACCATCAACATACTTCCCTGAATGTATCCAAATGATTCTTTAGTCTTTCAGCTTCAATCTGATTATATTTGTAGGAC
This sequence comes from Ochlerotatus camptorhynchus, assembly GCF_037179485.1. Classification (NCBI taxonomy): domain Eukaryota; kingdom Metazoa; phylum Arthropoda; class Insecta; order Diptera; family Culicidae; genus Ochlerotatus; species Ochlerotatus camptorhynchus. The sequence continues at coordinate 3,817,131 of NW_027040666.1, forward strand.
CGAGCAATCCTGTTATGCCAGATTTTTCTTCAAATGAAGCATACGTACTACAAAATGGGGCTGATTTCGAGTTGCCGATAATAGAACAGCTGGTTAACACGCAGTTCTAATGGGAAGGTTGCCGAAGAAAAAGAGGCTGCCGACAATAGTCACACTCACCTGAGAAGTTTAGAGCGTTGTAAAAACGCTTTCATACAGTTTTGAAGAATTCTGTCGATTGGAATGGATAGAGAAGCAAGCAGCAGATGAATTGAAACAAACAGACACGTCATATATGTGCGTGACGCTGTGAAAATGCTAATAGAAGTGCGGACGCTGCTTAGATTGACGAGAATACGTAAATTCCCCTATTTGCATTTAAAGTTTTCAAATGAAAAAAATAACAAATCGCAGAGTTGGCAACACTATAGACACATTCGCAAAATGGAATCGTCCAAATAGCTTAAAAAAAATGGTATTAAAATCGGCAAAATGGGGAGGGGGCAGTCCTCAGAGCCGGGGGTTGGTCGATTGGTGCAAAACTTTAGATTTTGTAGTTTTGGCTTAATATAAGTAGCAAATGCATCGAACCTCTCCGATTTGAATAAGAATTGGTTGGTCTTGTTCAAATCGGAGAGGTTCGATGCATTTGCTGGGTCACTTGAATTGGAATGACCTATAAGGGAGCATCCATAAATGACGTAGCATATTTTTGATCAATTTTAGACCCCTCCCCCCCCCTCGTAGCTTATTTTGCTATATCCAATACATGGCCGGTCACAAATTCTGAAACCCCCACCTCCCCCCTCAAATCCTACGTCATTTATGCATGTTCCCTAAGCAGTAACATAAAAGCCACATTTTTATTAATTTTGGGCAGGAGAACTTATGATCATCATTTAAAAAAAATGCAAATTAGGAAACTTCCTAAACATTGAAAATTACCTCGCCCCAGGCCTTAGAAAAAAAAAAATAGTTTAGAAATGACTTCATACGATCTGTTATGAAAAGGGGTTAAAGAAAATTAAACTCCTAAAATTATGTAAAGTCTTTTAACTATATCTTGCATACCCTTCTCTCACTATACCTTCCGATCATTGACTGATTGATTTATTGATTGATACACGTTAAAAGGCATTCCACAAATGAAAGATTCCTTCGACTGAATACTCTCTTTGAATATGCTTCATTATGCTCATTATGATTCTATTCTCCAGCAACAAATAAAATCCCTGTTTTGCAGCGCCAATTATGCTTTCTAATCAAACGGCTAATTCAGTGCCATTCGACCTTAGCGAGTTCATTCTCAAGTCAAGAATAACTGTTACTGCCTTGCCTCATTTGATTGGTACCCTCTTTTTGCACCTCAAAATGCATTCAAGATGCACATCCGCACTCATCATCGACAACAACGACGATGACGATGGACGGCACTCTGTGTCGCAGTGAAAGAAATTCTGATTGACCGCACATCAGACTGCGGTGTGGTGCGGCGACGCCGGTGACCGTGGATTGAAGAAAGCATTTTGCCAACCGTGCTGTTATTGCTGTTCTTTCGGTGCATTCTGTGCTGCTGTCGATGGATGCAGCCTCAGTTAGTTGATCTTCCACTGGCTGTGGGAGGACGATGCGATGGTGGTGGATGGTGCGGTTGGTGCTATTACTTTTTGCACTCTCTCCCGAGAGATGATGATGATGGTGATACCGGACTGCTTCTGCAAGTGCTGGATGACCGTTTCGGAATAATGCCGCTCTCTTTGACTACCACGGTGGTGGCGGCTGATCGTTCGTTCCTTTATGCGGTCGATAATGTTTATTATCGTTATTATTATTATTATACATAACTTTCCCGTACATTTGTAATTACTAATTTTTCATATTGGGTACCGTTAGGCTCTGTGTTTTCTAACCATCCGTCCGGGACCTGGTCCGGGCTCATATATGAGCAAGTAAGATCTTTGTAGCAAGATGCCCACTAATCTCCTAGGTGAAGTCACTTCGCAGACTCAGTCTCCGAGCCGGCCGTTCAACGGAGGCCACTTTTCAAGAGCGTTGGATTAGCACATTTTGCTCCGCTGTTCAACCTCTCCTTTTCTCCGGAGACCTACCTGCCTTCCTCCGTCCGTGGGTCGTCGTCGGTCGTAGGTGTGCGATAACCGAGAGAAGGCGACACATGCGGAAAAGAAGCGAAAAAGATATTTGTACGTTGCAATGTCTTACACATCTCTATAACGTATAGAAACACAACATAATAATGCTCCAGGAATGTACACTCGTTTTTGCGCTCTCCGTTCGTCCCGGGCCAGGTGTTGCTTGTCCCCGTCTTCCCCCAGCCAGGTAGAGCGCATTCCCAGGAATAGTTTGCCGGCACGATGATCGTGTTCGAATCTGTTTGCGTCCGCATATATGCCATAGGGGTGCGAGCTGCTCGTGATGAACATCGATTCCTCCTCTGGCCAAGTGGAGAGTGATGCAAGATGTGGGTGCTTTAGTCGGTAATCTGTTCCCATATTTCAGACCTATGGGATGTGCCATTCCATGGCTTCTTGTAATGATCCTACACGGTCACAAGAAATAGCTACGTTCTAGACAAATGCACCAGAAATGGGCAACAAATCTTCCAAATGCACGCAACATTACCGACTTTACCGGTGGGAACGTGACAACTTTGAAAGCAATCACAGGGTCGGAAAATTGAACAGAACTGTATTCATCGATCGTTCTTGTCTCACACTTTCAGTTCCTCTAAATTGGAAATATAACCCAATAAAGTTATTATCGTGTTAACATAATTACCAATTTTTTCCTTAATTTATTCGAAATGTGTTGTTTGTTATTTCTTTTCGGTTTTTTATTTGCTTGCACTACACCCTCCCTCTCATTTTCAACCTTTCGGTTTTGGGGTTTTATCTTCAACTTGTACGTATTGCTACCTGAGTGTTGCTGTGCCGGTGATTTCTTATTACCGTTCCCGTCATTCGTACTCAGGTACTTATCTGCTTGCTATTGCATTCAATTTTTACATCGATTTCGGACAAAGGCATTCCTGATCGTCGTGATGCCCGGCACTGTTGACCTGGAAAAAATTGATGTTTATCACCGCGGTGCCGAGTTGCACAATCCTCAAAGAGGCTGCACCTGGTGGGTGCCAAACCGTGCAGGGGATAATTATAGTGATATTAAATTTAATTAGAGCTATCCGAATTTTGTTTTAATTTTTCATCAGTGCGATCATCATTCCACAATGGACGTTAATAAGCTGATAATTGATTAGTACATTGCCGCATTGGGGTGTCAGGGTTTGTGTTTTTTCTCTTGTAATTAAAGTAGCCAGCGAGGAATTGAGGACATAGGAACTTATCTGAATTAATTAGAATTTTTGTTTTGTTAAAAGACGTGATAAAAATAATTTCCAATGTAACCAGGCCTCCCTACAATCTAATATCATGTTTTAACCTTCATTTTCTATAAAGTGTAAATGTGCCTATCAAATAATAATACGATTAAAAACTCTAAGTTAAGACTAGCCTAAGCATTACATTTATCAATAACTAGTTATGTAAATAATAATAGATGCAAATACAATCTTATTTAAGCTCTATGATACTAAATTTGACTCCAGGTTGTTTATCACTGCCTAACAAGCTCAAAATAGCACGTAAATTTTATCATAGTTTTTTTTTTAGTATCGTTCTTAGCCAACACGCATATTTATTAAAGCCGCTATATTTAAATATGTATAAATTGTTCGAATTCATGGGCCATCTGATATGCAATGTATTACGGAATTACGGTATACCTTGTTTATTCGAGTAGGTGGGCGATAGTAATGTGACCGGTAGAAGCCAATGATGGCTTAACCCAAATGGCTTATTGGTGTAGTGAAATGTAGAAATGTGTAATGTCATTTGTATTTCATCGCAATGTCGCTGTTTGCGACAACGTCACGTTCACTGATTGCAGTATGAAATGTTGTGCTGACGTGACGCCCGCTTGCCCAGCAATGTTTACAATATATTTCTCACGCAACACGAGAAAAGGGCCTATCATTGTTGATCGATTCTCTTAATTGATGTTCTCTTTCGTGAATAACCCGACTGCAAATGAATTTTCCATTGAGTGTGTTGTTTCATCTTCTGTCGAACTATGCTGCGAACTTAGCGAGAAATTCTTTTATGTAACCGTGGTAAACCAAAGAGAAAGTCGATGAGGAGAAACGATCAACGAGGATAGGCCCTTTTCAAATGTTACGCGAAATTTGCTTTTAGCACAATCAAGCTGTCTGTTGCGTTAAGTTAAAGAGAGGCTTTTATCAGTACATGATCTATACAATTCATATAAGTCTGAAATTTCAGAAATCCAGGATCTGAAACATAGAATTAGAATCTTGAAAAATAAATACTGTGTCTTGATCATTTTTCCAAGTCTGAGATCTGCAACTTTATTAAAATTTAGTATTTTTTAAACTTCTTGAATATTTTTTATTTTCTGGATCTTCCATTTCTTAGCCCCCAGAACCCAGAATCCGGAAAATTTTATTAAGCCCAAAATTTTTCTGTTTTTCTCATTTTCGATCTTTAAATTGATTCTAAATGCACGATGCAAATCAAGTCTTAATTGTGGACCATATTATTTTGTCTTAATCCATTATATCCGTGATCCTGGAAAATAAATCCTCAATCCCAAAATTTAGAAAAAAATTCACGTATAAAATCAAGTTCTAGAAGCTAGAAAATGTTGCAAATTCCAGAGTCTGGAATAATTTACTATCTTCAAGATCTTGACAATTATCTATTGAGGCGATATCTTTATTTTGTATATTTCCAGTATTTCAAAAAAAAAAAAATAGTTCGTGATATATTATTTTTTTCTAATTATGAAAACTTTGATTCTTCAAAAATTTTTATGGCTATTCCTTTGGGAGAAAGTTTTTTTTTAATCTAGTTTAATTAACAATTAATTTTTTTTTATCAAATCAAGCTTTTCATATCAAATCAAGAAACCTATTAAGGAACTTGAAAAAAACCTGAAATTGCAATTCTCAAATCCAGTGACCACCCAAGTCTAAACATTTTATTTTCTTACCATTGATGATATTTTGTCAAAAGTTACTGAAAATGATCGACTTCATATCTTTATTACGTCACTGTAATAATCTAAATCGAGTATGGATGATTTTTTAAAGCTTTGTCATCACCTTTATTCACCAACAGTGATTCTCTCCATTTAATTTTCAAAACAGTCAGATGACAGTAATTCCATTCGGTTATGGAGCAGAGATCCAAGAAAACAATGAAGTAGAAACCTTACTGTTTTACTTTGTTCCCTGAAAGTTTAAATGAAAATCCGACTAAAAATGAATTTTTGTCGACCATTTTTGTGTCTCACTTTTTTCGAGTACAGTCTTTATACTAATACCTCAATCTACTACAAACCATTGTACAAGACGCTTCAGTTAGAAACAATACAATAGTTATACTTGGAGGCATTTTTAAGAATGTGGAACGAAGTTTAATATTCATGATGTTGGCCGTTGAACAAAGGAAACTTTAACGAAAATTCATTTGAATTGTCGAGGTTAGTTCCTACGTAATTTTTTGAATATTTGGAAGAGAATTTTTAGAATTTTTTTCACGATAATTCTAAGGAGAACTCAAGGCAATCTAAAGGAGAAACTCATGTAAGTTCTGAGGATAAGCTCAAGAATGTTTTAAGAGAAAAATAATCTATAGGATTTTTTGGAGAATACTTATACCCCGTTCACATTACATCGTATATCACGTGATATACGTTGTCTTGCAATGAGCACTCATACATCTAATATTCACTGGAAATCCTATGTATGAGTGCTCATTACAAGACAGCCTATATTACGTGATATAGGCTGTAATGTGAACGGACTATTAGGGAGTATGCAAGAATAAGGATTACAATTAAATCTGAAAACAATTCCAGGAGAACTTCAAATGAATTCTAAGAGTGTTCTGACTTGAATGTCAAGCAAATTTTGATCAGAAATCTTTGAAAATAATGTGAGGAGAAGTGCAAATGAATTCTTAGTAGAAATTAAAATGTGTTACAAGGGTATTCCGGGATAATTTTTAGAATATTAAAAAGAGAAAGTTTGAGCATACTGAGAGGTAAGCACATATCATCGGTAAGAGACGTGTGTGTGAGAAAATTTGCAAAAAATCTCACCGGTGCCCTTAGATTTTTGCGCAAATTTTCTCACACACACGTCTCTTACCGATGATATGTGCTTACCTCTCAGTATGTTCAAACTTTCTCATATAATTGTTTATGACTGCAAAGTCGCTAAACCGTAAATCAAATTGAAAAGAGAGTTTCAAGGAAATTACGAGGAGAATTTCAAAGAATCAATGAGAATACTGATGAGATCTAAAAAGTAACTCATATTTTAATAACACTTTGAAAATTTTCAAGATCCTGGACTTGGAGTTTGAAACATTAAGGCTTGAATTGTTTAAGAGATCTTAGCCATAGAAATGTTAAACTTCTAATTTAATGGTTTTCATTGTGAAGTTGTTCTTTTAAAACTGATTGTTATGTCTGAAAATCGGTTGTGGAGATAAATCTGTCGTTTTACCAAAAATTTAATATTTTTTACGCAATTGGAGAACAGCTTTCTTTAGTATTATTTTAGTTTTCTTTATTACCGAGACTTAGCCGTAAACTGATTTATTATGAACATGGATATTTTCCGTAAAAGTTCCATAAAATCCAAGAAAATTCAGGGAATTTTATTTAGCAAAATGAGTAGACACCCTGCAATGAAATCATCTAAAATGTAAATAAATTAACTAGATAAGATAAAGGCATTGCAGTCCCGTAAAATCAAAATATTGCACTTACATCACTCAAATGATGAATTAGAACCCTTTAAATGTAATCATTTCTCAACTTTAAACGGTTAAGGAAACCTCTGAGCAACAAACATTTTCAAATTCAAATTCTCAATATATAATCATGACAGGTTAACATAGACGAAAACCTGTAATATCAAAATAATATAATATTAATGATTAGTAATTTAATTTAAATTAAACTTTATGCACAATTCCAGCACTAAGAACGATTATTGCAGATTTGATCCAACATACCTGTCACGTGAATTGTTTTCATTTCTAGGTCGGCGCCTCAAATGAGATTATTATTGCAAATTCAGATAAAAAAAATTCCCAATACACTACCACTTCAAAATTTTACGATGGCAGTAACACTCCATGATGTGCGAAAATAAGAGCACAATTATAGGCACGTGACTATTTCTGAATCATTGTGGATTTTTATTTAACCGCAAAGCGCAAAGCGCCAACATCAATTATCTGTCCTAGGTGCTAAGAATGTAATTTTACATCTGCGATGCGATAACGTATCGTCCAAGTCAAGATCCTCGGAGCCCCTCAAGCGATAAGCGAGCTGTGTTTTGATTTATTTTTATTGTATTTGTTGTTTTCCGTTATGGTTATCAATCATTGGTATATTGTACGTAAGCCCCGTGTACCGAAATAGTCTACACTCACACACCCACAACGCACGTCGTCATCATAGCCGCCGTCGCAAGCGGTCCGATCGCAGCTGTTCTGATTTGGTCGTTAGATTTCGCTCACTTTTCTAACTAGGTATTGCAACGATACCAATTTTGATAGATGCATGAGACTGTCCAATTTAAAAGGAAGAGTAACGACCGTACCATGTGTGGAAGAAAAGCAATTGGTTGCACCGCCCACGCACATAAAGAAAACTCGAGCCAACGCCTCTGAAAACTGCACCAACTCCACGTTGGTTAGCTGGCCGCTGCTAGACCAAATTAGACAACTGGAGTTGTGTGGTATTTTCTACTTGGATTTTCGTGTTTTTGCAGAGGGGGGCAACAACAGGACGAGATATTTATTTTTAATCTTACTCAAACGGAACGATTTTGATCAACGATTCTCCGGTTGGTCCAGCTCGTTCCAACGTTGAGACCCATCATGCAGAGTGGCTGCAGCAGTGTTGTAAAAGTCAAAGATTTGGTCCTAATTGAAACTTGTTTCTGGCTGGAAATCTCACATGGACCACATAATAATAAATAGCTTGTAGTAGAGCGATGAAAGACCGAGATAGGTCGAACTGGACCGGAGAGTCAAAACTTCCAGGCAGAACCAGTGGCGTAGCTTGGGTATGTGTTGCGCGTGCTTTTTGGTCGTCAGATACATCCAACTCACCTCATAGCTACGTCCCTGTTTCTTAGTGAGAGGTTCATTGATGCAGTTGGCCAAATAGATGTCCAATAGAAAACCCACTGAAAGCGATGCAAGCGGGCGTCGTCATGGTCGTTCGATTGTAAATTAAATTCCATCATCTAGAGAAAGAGCGATCATCGTGGTCTTCGTCGTCGTCTTGGTTATACATGAAGGCTGAGGCTAGGAAACGGTCATCAACGAAAGCACAATAAAAAATGTTTTTCTTCAAATAGCGTGGAGACTAATAAAATAATCAGCCTGGCCACTTTCGAGAGACCTTATCGCAGGGATGAAATGGATTGGCTGGAGAGATGAGGAAGGAGATTTTCGAGTGTGTATGTATGTATAGGATTCAAAGCTGGTGAAATGAAAGGAGAAAGAACAAAAGGCCACTCACCGTGGCTAACAATTGCAACTGGGCGGCACGGACGACTGACGCCGGGTGCGATGAAGGGCACGTTCAATAAAAGTGGCGGAACTTGCAACGGAGAGATGTGATGTGAGAAAAAGCTAATGCAGGTTCCCGGTTTGCCGGCATCGATCCAGGCTGGGGACTCGAGATGACGGAGAAAGAAGCCGAACAGGAAATGTATAGAGGCGATTAATCTTCAACAAATTTCTGCAGCTGGCGCCTTTCTTTACGAACGGCTCTTGACCATTTGTGGCGTGAAATGAGTTGGCATAAGAAAGATTTCTGCGATTGAGATGGGCGATTGTTCTCCACAATTACATTTGCAAGCTCATGATCAAAAGTATTCGGTGAAGCTTTTTACTCTTTGTTGGTATCATAATCTCACAATTGCTATACATACATATGGACCGTCTGCGGCAAAGGTGTGAATTTCTGTTCTGACAGTTGTGAGTACCGAGTTATTGGCGATATAAGTAAATAGTCTTCGCCGCGCTTCAGGTGCTTTTTCACTTATCAGTATTCGCTAATCTGGCTTAATATTACTGGACGCTTAATTACTTCTTCTTCTTCTTCGTTCATGCTTTTTACGCTTCTGTAGGGAGTGTTTTGCCGGCTCTCAACTTAGTATTCTAGATGCACTTCCACAGTTATTAACTGCGAATTTACTCTGTCAACTAATGCATGAATTTGTATATTGTGTGCCAAGCACAATGATAATCAGGGAAGTCGAGAAAATTTCCAACCGGAAACATTTTCTTGACCGGTCCGGGAATCGAACCCGCCGCCTCGGTAATGCCGTGTCTTTACCGACTAAGCTATCTGAGGCCCCACGTTTTTGTCTCTACAAAGCTTGAAGAACACAGTTTTGAGCTAACATGGAAAAATGTATAACATTGTAACTCCAATGCGGTTTCAAGAGCCTAGAACAACTATAAAGGGTGTCCACGATGGAATTGCCACACCATGAAATTGCTCTAACTTTTTAACCGTTGGGTAGAATTTAATGAAAATTTGGGTGGATTTAGTTCATAGTGCATTATTTACATCCTGCAAGTTTTAAAGTCCTGTGATCAAAACTCGCGGAAATGGAGTCGAAAGAACAGCTCGTGCGTGATAAAATCTTGCGCATTTATCACGAGAACAAGGATCTCTCGCATCGTTCCATCGCTAAAACGTTGGGAATCGCGAATTCCACGGTGTCGCGAGTGATTAAGCGGTTCGAGGAACGGTTGACCACCGATCGGAAGCCCAGAAGTGAAGGAAAAAGTATTCCGTACAACACCAAAAATCACAACCGCGTAGTTGGGGCCTTCAACCGAAATCCGAACGCCTCCGTTAGGGATGTGGCTAAGAAGCCGCACCTAAGCCGAAGTTTTGTCCAGAAGGCCAAAACTAAGGCTGGGCTTCGAACGTTCAAGGTACAAAAGGCCCCTAATCGCGACGAGAAGCAGAACAAGTCCGCCAAAACCCGTGCCAGGAAGTTGTACCTCAACATGCTGACGAAAGTTGAATGCTGCATCATGGACGACGAAATATATGTGAAGGCCAACTTCAAACAGATCCCCGGCAACCTGTTTTTCACGGCCAAGGATAAGTTCAGCGTTCCGGAGCATGTCCGCACTCAGAAGATGTCCAAATTTGCGAAGAAATTCCTGGTTTGGCAAGCCATCTGCACGTGCGGGAAGCGGAGTGCACCTTTCGTGACCCAGGACACGATGAACGGACAGGTGTACATAAAAGAGTGCCTCCAGAAGCGGCTGCTTCCTCTCCTGAAGGCCCACAACGTCCCAACAATCTTCTGGCCGGATTTGGCCTCATGCCACTACTCCAAGGACGTGCTGAAGTAGTATGCGGACAATAAGGTCAATTTCGTGCCGAAAATGTTTAACCCTCCCAACACTCCGGAGCTCCGCCCCATCGAGAAGTACTGGGCGATTATGAAGCAGCACCTTCTTAAACGACCTAAGGTAGTGGAGACAGTCGAGGAACTGAAGAAAGTATGGGTTTACATGCAAAAAAACGGTTGATTCACATGTTGTGCAGAATCTTATGGCCGGGGTTAAGGCCAAGGTGCGGGCATTTGCGTATGGACTGTAAATAAAATACGAGTAAAATGGTAAAATGAAGTTTAATAAGTATTTCTCAATCCCTGAAAATTTGATGGCAATCGGATGAAAACTCGAATTTTGCGAATCAATTTTGTGTGTGGCAATTTCATCGTGGACACCCTTTACATGAAAATTGATTGTTTATAATGCACACCCTCACTGATCTACACTCAGCTTTTTTTTAAATCAAAAAAAAAATCCTACCAAGATTTTGGTTTTTTCACGTGCTAAATATGCCATTTGATTAACTATGACTCAAAACAGCTAATATGATTTGAATAAGTTGTATCGTTTTAGAGAAATCGTTATAAACGTACCATATACATTGTGACTGACCTGCGTAAACGACGTAAACAAACGTGTAAAAAAACGACGTAAACAACCGTAAAAAAAGACTTGAGTGCAGGGTTGCTTCCACTCACTTGCTATAAAAAATATTATTCAGAATTATGAAATCATTTGATGATATAATGCTATGTTGTACTTGCAAGAACCAAGAAGAAGGTGTACAGTATGTGGTTGTCAGAACTTCAAAACCAGCGATCTTATGATTCGTGAGCGTTCACTCAGAGTAAGCGCTCACGAATCATGAAATCGCTGATTGTGACATACTGAAAGCAATATTGACAGGTCAAACACATACTTCACATACTTGTAACATACAAGTACTAATTACCATTATAACATCTAATTATTTCATAATCCCAAAAAAACAATTTTTTATAGAGTTGGTTGGAAATGCTAACATGAAGCTTTAGTGTGATGATTTATTAGCTAGAGAATGATCTTTAGAAGAGGGTAGGTGGATAGTTCCGTTAGAGTACGGCAGTATGAAAATTGAATAGAAGTTGAAAATGAGCGAAGGGCCATTAAAGCGACAGTTTTTCAAGATGGACGCACATTTTTGCCTAGCCCGTACGATGTACGCGGGGACTTGAAGTATGTCTCCAAGTCCACAGGCAAAAATGTGCGTCCCTCTTGTTGCTCATAAACTGACTGCGGCTGTGGAATAGTTCTAGCGACGTTTTCATCACTACCTAAAGCCCCACGCTGCGAGAGCATTTCCAGTCGATGGTGTGTTATAATGCAGTTCTTCTTTACCCAACTATTGTGTTGCTCCTCTCGTCATGACCAACGTGATCATCTCAGAGAGAAAGCAGTAGGGTGATTGTTGCGTGCTGTACCATCATCAGCATTGTTGACGGCTACTCCCGCCTTGAGTTGTTACATTCAAAGTGTTTTTTTTTTTTTTTTTTTTTTTATGTTACTTCATACGCGAAGTTAACGATTTTCAGAGTTGGTTGGAAATGCTAACATGAAGCTTTAGTGTGATGATTTATTAGCTAGAGAATGATCTTTAGAAGAGGGTAGGTGGATAGTTCCGTTAGAGTACGGCAGTATGAAAATTGAATAGAAGTTGAAAATGAGCGAAGGGCCATTAAAGCGACAGTTTTTCAAGATGGACGCACATTTTTGCCTAGCCCGTACGATGTACGCGGGGACTTGAAGTATGTCTCCAAGTCCACAGGCAAAAAATTTTTTATAGCAAGTGAGTGGAAGCAACCTTGCTTGAGTGTACTATCCTGAGCACCAAAGATGCGCATAGACTGAATTAATTTACTTGGATATATACAGTAGCGGACAAAAGTATATCATCTTGCTAATTTTATTCTATCCACATGATTCACATTACTGAAATTGCTCAAACTTTATACAAATTCTGTCTATTAAGCTCAACATTATACTAATAAATTCTAGATATTTTATCAGCCACGACTTCAGAAAATGGCATGTACATCCGGAAAAGTTACAGCTCTTTGAACTTTTATGGGGAGAAGAAATAGCAAGGTGGTATACTTTATCTAGTATCGTTTCTGACGGTATCATCCAAGCACTTGGTGATCTAGTAGATCATATGATCTGAACTATTGTACAATAAGGATTACCCAGAATTTGTTATAGTTTTGGAAACTTACGCTGAACATGACTGCGCATGTGCCGTTGCTAACGATATTTTAACTTTAAAGCCCTATATTAAATTTATATTGCACAAAAAGGCGATTAGTGGGCAATTCTTCGTTGCATACAGAGTAAATATTTACATTTTTTGACAAAGCTCAGATATTCATGACATATCCTGACGCATTAGATCGCTTTTTTCATTCGCGTTGTTTTCAAAGATCAAACTGACATGATTACCATGATTTGTCAATGATGTAAATATTAACACGTCGTGCATTGAAGAATTAGAGGTCTTGATGGTTACTTGGATAGAATATCACACGATCTGAACTCGCGTTTAGTTTGGAAGACCAAGGACGTTGAATTCATACAGTATTGTTTTCTAAGCGTATAACATCATAAGAACCTGGTTGGATATATTCCTTTAGCACTGATTTCGTCGATCTTCAAATATGTACTACAGAATATTTTGAATTGAGTTTTTCAACACAGATTGATTCAACCATAACTTTGATACTTCAATAGAAAGTGATTTATAATTTTGCACATGTTTTGGACACCAAATGTTTATGCGGTTTAAGAAATCTAGGTTATCAAATCTGGACATGAATTTCCCTAATAACATTTTTATGGTTATTTTCCTATGCACGTGTTCGGGGTATCATCCGAACCATTTGTGTTCTATTTCTATCATTGGGGTTTTCGATTCTTTTTGGTATTTTTATTAGGATTTCCTTTCATAGTTTTCCTCTATATTTAATAACCGAATCAACAAATCTGCTTGAGAAAATATGCGTCTATTAATCCCGGATATTTTATTCATCCAATTACAAGAGGTTGTCATTAGAGTGGTCCGAAATTTGAAATGTTTGGTCCACAATGCTCAAACGGATTTAAGTCGGGACTTGATTAGCCTCCCAAAACTTTAACACATTTGGTAAGAAACTGACTTAGCACAAATCATTTGAAGTTTATAAGGTTACCTGGATAATTGGAAAACCAAATGTTTTGTTCATATTCAACAACTCACCATATGACTCTCAGCTACAACTTTGCTCAAGACCACTTTTCGATAAAATGTAAGGCACAAAAGTTATTAATTGTTCAAGTCACTGGTATCTTATTATTATCAACTGGCCACATTGGTCTTTCTAGTGCGTAAAATAGGGCACCAAAATCATGGCTACTATTTCACTCTGCACAATACAGTGTTGCCTACATCAAGGTTATCAATCTCTTAAATAATCAACAACTACAGTGAACTCTCTACAACTACATTTTGAATGACCATCGAAGCTATAGAATAACAATTACATACAAAAAATTTATCACAGCATTCATGAAATTAATGTTTACGTTGGTTCTTTAACTCGATATCGAGTTTGTGGAGACTTGTGGAGAGTTGAAGTATAAAATTTAATGTTTGGATGAAAAATGTTTCTGTTTTCCTTGATTTGTTTTCCGTCGATCTTGTTTTCCATGCTGGGCACCAATTCTACCGACGCCAGGGAGGCAGCTCCCACACCTGACCCTACCTAACGACCCATCAACTCATGAACCGGGGATCACCAGAGATATTATGCCTCAGAACACCCCGGCGGTGCCGACTAGGATTGAACCCAGGCCTGCTGGGGTGAGAGGTAATCACGTTTATCACTACACCACACGCCGATGAATAATGTTGTAGCTGAGAAAATTTTCCACAAGAATATCTATAGAACTTTTAATCAGAGCAATATGAACATTGAACAAAAAATTTGTGCAAAGTCAATTTCTTACAAAATGAGTTCAAATTTCGGGAAGATCCGATTTGAATCCGTTTGAGCACTGTGGAGGGAAAATTTGAAATTTTGCATTATTCTACATATAAAACATGAGGTCATCACCCGTAAGATGCATTTATGCATTGGTTCATAGCTCTAATGAATATCGATAAAACTATACACATAAGAATATTCTCATAGGCAAACTCAAGTCACATTCCATGCAAGGGTATAACAATAATTTCATGGAAGCGTGTTAAAGAAGTATGAATGTATCGTATTTCACGATACAGTTCTTGGTCAGTCCCTTCCCAGAGCAACTTCCCCAAAAGAAGACTACCAACTGTACCCTAGTGTGAACCATGTTACTGCTCATGTGTCGATGATTTGTAGCCATCTTAGCACCGCACTGTAGCCTCGTAATATTTGCCCAAGTTATCAAGACATTGCTTGCTCGGTATCACCCTCCCCCGCTTCATTCGTTTGGAGAACTGCGTGTTTGCTTGTTAGTACAAAATGATATCACAAGATAATGAGGTGCGCTGCGTCTTATCTGTGACACTACAAGGCTAACGAACAACAAATAGGGTAAACGCTCCTATAGTTCCGGTACGTTAGTGTTTACCCACCTTACTCCCTCAATTTTCGTTGGACTTGTACTTTGTACTTGGACTCTCTGAAGGTAATTGAACTTCGATTCCAAGCTAAGCCAATCGAGACGCGCTGATCTGGTTGCTTGCCTGGGTCTCGGAGGAAAAGCGCGTATACATTTTTTAATAAACACTTTTATCCCAGCCACCGATTAAGTGAACACTTTCGAACGAGCAAACCAGTTTTAAGAGGAAAAGCAACCAGAGACCCCCATGGGATCAAGCAACATATGTTGCTGCATTAGGTTGCACAAAAAGCAGCGCAGAATCCGACAACGGCGACGCTTTCGAACGATACAGAAAATCTAATAATAACAATAAATTGTCAGAGTGGGTACGACGACGCATGAAAGTTGCACGAGCGCACACACATTGATTGGGATAGGTCATGAATGAGTCACTAAGCGTCGTCGTCGAATGCACAGAGCGACCCGCTGTTTGATCCAAGTTGCCATTGGAACGCACCGTCAAAGTTTTTCTGGACAACAACACCACCGTAGCATGCGTTGACTATAGCTTGTTACTATAGCAACTGGCATGTGGGGACTATTGAGCAGAAAGTCATAGCGAATGTGAGTTCGTTGCCTTCTCTCTGCTGATACAATGAATATTGAAACAAATTGATTCCATTATCAAACTGGAAGCACCAACAACAACGACGAATGGGATGCGAGAAGCGACGCGTTTTGGCTCAACACTCAGACACGAGATGAATGCGATTGAGAAATAAAGCAAATAGATGGCATGGCTCGTTGAGTCGAGAACAAGTCATTCATGGTCACAGAGTTGAGCTATTTCGATCAATTATATCGAAATTTATCAATAAAATCGTGCGTTCAACAATTACTGTAGAAATATTTTCGTTTTATGAAGTTGGCTTCGTATCCAATTCGCTTTGGGTGTGATGATTGTTTGACTATATACAAACAAAACTAAAATGAATGTATTGGTGGTTTCTGTTGTATTGGTATTGGACTTGAATCTCGCTGTTTTGGCTACACCTGTTAAAGATATTGAATTGCAGGACAACATTTAGTTGAGTTATTTAAAGGCCTATCAGTGTTATAAGAGAATGTAAGCGGGGTTATAGATCATACCTCGATGTAACTTATATGTTGAATTCTTTACGTTACATCAAAACAATACACACATCTGAAATCGTCGTTAAATCGTCAGTACAGAAATGTGTTCATGGCTGGAAAATACACAAATGAGTGGGTTTGCGATTATCTACGATCCATAAATATTTTCTAAACTAATGTGGACGATTATCTACGAAGCTGTTCTAAAACCTCTAAAAAAAAACTGCCCCTAGTGGCGTAACGTATTTTTCCGTGCATATTTGATTAAATCGATGAATTATTAATTGTTTTACATTTCCTTGCACATACGACTCCAAATATTTAAAATAAAGTCTTAGCATATTTCAGGATCCACAGAACTAATTTCTGAGCAAATATGTATAACTGTATCTTATATTTCAGATTTATAAGATAAAATCAATACCCAAACTTAAGTGACATTGCTCCTTATTATGTTCAAATTGTATTTAACGATTATTTTTTTATTTTATTTTATTTCAGGTATGTGTATATAATCTTTTTCAAGTTGCCACGTTTGGCTTCATAATAATGTAAGTATTGCTAATGTGCTCTGGTGATCTGGCTCTCTAGTTCCTATTTATATAAAAATAAAATGGATGTTACTAGACCTGTGCGCCGCCACCGTCAACACTTTTTCGCACGTCTCCGCCACCGTCGTTTTTGAGTCGGATCGCCGCCCTGATGGTTTTTGATACGCCACCGTTACAATTTTGGGTACAACTATGTTGCAATGTAATTATACTTTTGTAGAATATGTTCTTTCTTGCCAACAACTGTACAGAATTATCCAAAAAAATGAATGGTATTTTTACTATAGACAAGATTTTTTTAATCGGTCAACTGATTCCGGAGATACGGGTGGAACATGATCAGGTTATTATGTAATAAAAGACTAAAAGCGCTATAATATATCACATTTGATTCAAACAGAAGACTTACGGAGGTCTTAATGAGTATCCGAAACTACATTGTTCATATCCAGTTGCAGGTATCCCTGAGTAAGTGGTCAGACTCTCTAAAAAATGTTCTAGTAAATCCATAAATTGAATGTGGCATTCGATGGTTGTTAATTAAAGCCACCGTCTTCGGTTTGATAAGACTGTGCCATTACTGATTAAGCTATTTAATTCAGGATAATTATACTTATTGTATAAACCACCATGTCCGGAAGTGTTACAGTTATACCATATTATGGTTTGAATTGAAGTATAAAAATGTGTTATTTTAACAGACACCATAGTAATACGACGATGCACGCCGCAGCCGCTTCCAAATGCTTAGAGTCTTAAGAAATTTTAATTTTTTCAACTAAGGTCGTACTTTAGCCACAGCCAGCACTAAATTATAGTTTGGAAGTTTGACTTCCGACTTCGTTGTTATTGTTATTGTTGGTTTTTTTAATCTCTTTTGCAATGTTACCAATCGCGTCGGAAGTCAATTCATCAGCGACATACATATAATTTTACGTATTACCCTAGAAAACACGAGCTCGTCAATTTTTACGTTCATTATGTTATGTTAAATTAGACGAGATATACATTTCTGCGTTATGAGTCAGGTTACATAGTAAACCTGTTCGCGTACTCGATTTTATGCTTTTTTTGTAAGTTGCTGCAAAAAGTACAGAAACATATTTTTGATTTTTGTTGTAAATAATCTTACAGACGGGAGCAGACCTACTATGAGAAGTTAAAGCTAGTAAAAGTTTGAACGTCTGCCAAAGGCTGTTCCAATCGAACTGTTAAAATGCATTGCTTTGTTGAAGATGCTAATTTCAAATAACAGACTGTAGTGGTAATTTTTATACGATAGATGGAGTAGATGAAAGCATAGAGTTGATAGTTCCGGTAGAGTACGGCAGTGTGAAGATTGCATATAGATATTAGAATAGCGAGCTAGGACAACTTTTAAGGAAGGTACAAATCGGTTTTTTCATCTTTCTTTACCAAACTCCCCCTTTGGAGAGGGATGGTGAGGGGTGTGTCCCCCCCCCCCGCCACCACTGGCAAAAAGAGATGAAAACCGACCCGCTCAAGTACCAACTGTGTGTTTGAAACAGTTATACCGATTTTTTACCGCACTTCAGTTGTTATTTGAAGGAAGGCATCCAGTCGTAGGTTTGCAAATTGCAACTATTGTTTACCCCTACCACGATATGTCAAGTCAACGATGACAGGAGCATGGAAACGATGAAGACCCAAGGTAGTTCACAATGCGTCTCCATCTAGTCACAGCAGCTGTGACTAACGAAATCTATGAGTAACTCACATGCTGGGTGCAACATTCAAGTCAGCCTGGGGCTGTCCATAAACTACGTAGACCAATTTTTAAACATTGCAGATCCTACGTTCCCCCTCGTATACTTTACTAAAATTTTAAAATATTTTTACCAGGCGTATACTTTGGCTGGACTCCCCTCCTCCATTAAAGTGTACGTGGCTTTAAAATAGGCCCCAGTTTGACATTATTAATGTTGCTTTTAAAGATGTTATATCAAAGGTAGAAAAAACATCTCACGAATGTTTAAATACGAAAACATTAATTCTGTATAAAAAAAATTTGCTTCTCCGTTGTAAAAACTGACATTAAATTTGTAGTTAGAAAACATACGTTCTCGATGAACATTTCAAAAGGTCCTATCTGCTTTGATCGATCCTCTTCATCTACTTTCTCTTTTGATAACCACTGATATGCAAACAGATTTCGCGCTCCTTTGACCACATAGGTTGATAAAGGAGGTTCCAATGTAGCGTCCAAAACGTCAAATACAACAGGGAAAGGTTTTACAGCTGAGTTATTAACGAAAGAGATAGATGATGATGTTGAAATGTTTATCTAGATTTGATGTTCATCGGATTTGTTTTGTGTAAAGCTTAAAAAAGCTGTTCAACATTTTGTATTCATCTTTTATCTTTGTTGGTGTAATTTTGTTACGCATAAATGTTATAAAAGCTGGGTAACGGGTATCGGTCTTTTCCTTAAAACGTTTTGAATAGTCTCGTAGAATTGTAGTGGCCGGAAAATGCACTGCTTCCATAAGTACCTAGTATCGAGTCGCAAGTGGCACGCCACCGGACAGCACCATCATCCAAGCAGTTAAGCTGAGCGATAGTAAAACTGCATTACACAACAACAGCCGATCACTTATGTAGTCAGTATGCAACTTACCGACGGACTGTCGGACTTTGACTGATAGTGTGTATAGCAACGGCCATGGTCGAACGAATGTGCGCACAAATGGGTAATTTATGGACGTTGGCAGTGATTGGTTCGAGCGCCAGCCGAGACGATTGGCAACACGAGAAATTTGGTTGTAAAAATATGTACCTGCCTTCAATGCATTTGAAAGGTTTTTAATTAAAATTTTCGCTCATCAAGCACTATGTACTGTTTGCTATCGTTTAATTTGATTAGTAATACTAAACTGGATGACTATTTACGATGTATTAACATGCTAGTCGTCTGCTACCTGGAATTATTAACCCTGCTGATGATTTAGTGTTTCGAACGAGTTATGCTCAATGTTCAATTGATTCTTCTTTTAATGGCTTTGTATACTTAATACTTAATCAGTATACTTAATCAGACCGGGAATCGAACCCACTTGTAAATTGTATGTACACTTAAATCCATGATAGAGAATTTACATCGCTGAGAACATACAATTCCATTTGTAAGAATAGTATTTTACGTGATTCTTGATGCATTACGATAACAATCTATTTGGATTCTGCAGACAGTGAAATCGATCGATTGAATTCGCAGAAAGTCTCACAGTTGAAGCCACATTCAGTAGCGACAGTGTGACAAATTCGGTCGCGAATTGAATCTTTATTGGAGCAGAACGAATGCATTCAATCGAAACGGAAAGGAAAACTCTCCTCGGTTGTTTACGGTCGCGTTCGATTTTCCTCCTTTCATCAACTGGCCCCGGCCTTCCCCCATGAAGCAATCGATTGTTCCTTAGTTAACTTCAGCTGACGGAGTGAAAACCAGAAAATAACTATAAGCGTCGATCGTTTCGAAACGACGGAGGGCGAAAAATATGAAATAACTTGCTTAATTTGCATGTGACGTGTAGGATTCAGGAAACCCGTACGAGAAGTGATTGGAAATCAAAGTAGTTTCTCAATCTTTCAGCCGTACACATACACACACACGTACCCACACAACACACGTTTTGTTTCAAAAGAGTCGCGCGCGCGGTTTGTTTTCATGGCACTCTTCGATGGCATGGCTGCGCGGTTTTGCCTCAGTCGTTGGTGCAGTCGGCAGCAGTGGGACCGAAATTATCTCGCCTTTCTTGGTCGCCCGGATAACAACTCCAAGGCGCAAGTTGCCGCGCCACGCTACATGCCATGACGGTCGGTGAAAGAGAACGTGAGCGTGTTCATAATAAACTCGTGGAATGGTAAAATCATAAATTAGAAAGAAATTTGAATTTCCAATCAAGCGCAAAGCCGCACTAGCCCCAGTGCCAAACAACAAACCGTGTGGACCAATCGCCAATTGGTTCCGAGGGCCCGAGATGCCCGAGATCACAACAGCCAGAAAAGCCATTTGGCAGCGCCCGGACCGTGGACCGGTTTCCCTAGCGGCGAGTCCCGTTACGGTTAAGCGATCGTTTAGTCATGTGTCAATTTTTACACCAACTGAGTTTCTTTCTCTCTCTCTCTCTCTCACTGGACTATTAAACACGAGAGAGGCGGCAAATGGTCAATTCACGAGGTGGAGAGATCTGAATTACAGTCGTTGAGCTATCGCACTGGACAAGGTACTAAACAAGGACATCTTGGATCAAGGCAGTCGCCGAGTAACTGAGCAGGTTGTTTCGGTTTTGAGTAGGATTAAGCAGGTTTTTTAAACTGTTTACCTCGAGAATTCAAGTGGTTACATCACAGTGAGTGAAGTGGCTTAAGTCCATGTGTTTCATTAACTGAGTTGCCTTTTGGGTATTATGGTTTCGATACAGAAAAAAAAAATGAAAAAAAAATGTAATGTGATTCTTTAGATGGAGGAGTGGAGCGACATTCAAGCCTACTTTACGCGAAATATATTACTCACATATTAAATACTACTCAATTTTTAATCAGTCTCATCGGCTGTGTACCATTCTTCCGTGAGTGATTATTAGTGCAAACAGGTGCAAATGGGTGTCACAGAAAAATAATATCAGCGAGTAAAAGTGACGATTCGATCGAAATTTTCTATTAAGAGTATGACTTACTCAGAAAATTATAAAAATTCATGATTGAATTGAATTTATGAATATTTCTTACTTTTATAAATCATGCTACATTTTTTTAATCTAGAATGGCTATGGGTTGTGATTTGAAGCACTCTTGATGAATAAATGCCGCTATAGGGTTTTTGATCTAATTTCCGTCCTACTAAGCACAACCCGCGCTTTACCTCTCTTTTCTGAACGAGTTTAAACAAAAAATGGAATATTTCTGTCAAAGATGACTTGAATTTATTCACCTTTCCATACGTACCGTTGGATTTGATAAAGAGTCACAAATTGTTGAGATATTGTCTAAAATCTAACACTGCTTCTTGATTCTAAATTCGTTCTACGAGTTTCAATTCCGTCCTAACGCATTGAAACGCCATTAGGTTTTCTTCGTCCTACGGATAAACGTAGAAAAAGGGGATTCGCTAGGAGCGCTTCTTTTGTTTTGAGAACAATGAGTGTAAATATTCATACAATGCGCTCTAACAGGGTTAATGTTGTAGCTAATGAACTAACGCATTGGAACAAACCTATTTTTGATTTGTGCACGGTGAAATCATTGATATTATTGCTCTTTTCTGATCGATAGAACGGAAATGGGCGATTACGACGAAGTAGCGCTCTACCCTACACCCCAAAAAATAATCTCGAAAAAACGGCACGTCTAACGGCAGTGACTAATTTCTGTTATGTTGTTTGATACCCAAGAAATGTGATCATAATATGGGTTTAGCTTTTAGTAAATTTCATTGCATTGGATTGCGTTGCAAGTATTTTTTGAAAATGACCGTGAAAATATGACTTTTTCAAAAATTTCATCGGTGCTTTATCTAAAACACGTTTTTCAGAGATTCCGCCATACAAAAGCTTTCCTGTAACACCCTTAGCTACAAAATAGAGCATCCATGATGCATGGCAAAGTATTACTTTGGGTCATCCTATCCGAACAAATATAAGATAAATTCTACCACCGTACTGTAGTCCTAACTCCTTCAAACCAGAGTGACAGGTTTTTATAGTAATCAAATGAGCACATTTTAGACTTTGCTAAGATTCACGCCTTGTTGAGAGTGACAAAACTTGGTCACTCCATCGAGGATGATCTAGAAATAATGAATAAAATGGGATTCCTTCTGCGTGATCATTTATCTTCTAGTTTGAAGTGGTTAAGGCCAGGGTTCTGCTGCATGGTTAATATCAGCGTAATCGCTTCTTCGCTCGCTAAGGAATCCAATTTTGATTGAAAGAGAGATAATGTTTTCAATCTTCGGAGGGCTTAGGGTAGGTCAACATAACAACCACCTACTTTCCCACTGCTCTTTCTACTATTCTAAATGTGAATGAAATTGGTTATGATCTGTGTTTGGGGTAGAATTTAAAATTGTGTATGGACAAATATATGAGAAACGGATGGAAACTCTTGACATTCTCGAAGACCAGAAATCGATTCGACATCTTTGCAATCAGTTACTAACCTATTACCTTAGTACTCCGCGCATACCTTCGAAATATTCGCCGTTACACTAAGCCTAAAGTTTAAAATAATAACGATTTGTCCAGAAGTCGAATCAATCTTGGAGAAAGTTGTTCTGCATAGTTATCCCAATCCTAAGTCTCAGGTTTGGTAAAAACTGAGAATTATTTGATTTTTGACAAGATACTGAATAGTATTATTCCCTTTCCAACACATTTTCCCATTCACAAATTTAAAATTCTCCCGCAAATGCAGATCATAACCAAATCAGGCTTGAAAATGCTCATTACAGCTAAAATGCTACTTTCGAAATTATGAACTATGAGATATTATAATACTAATTTTTATATGTAAGATGCACGAAGAGGTGGTTGAGTTTGTGTGTGATATATAAAACCTGTCAATTTCAATTCCAAAGTGTCACAATTAGCGATTAGATATAACGAAGAGTATTCACTCATCGCTTTTACTCATTACAGCTAAAATAGCCAATTGAGACGATCTGAAAGCAAAATTTATATGTTTTACTAACTAACCTCCTCTTCTTGCATCTTGCATAGACAAATCATTATTATAAATTATAATATCTCATAGTTTCATAATTTCGAAAAGTAGCATTTTAGCTGTAATGAGCATTTCCAAGCCTGGAACAAATTCGTTGAAATTTGGCACAGATGTTGGGGACCTCAATACAGATCAATGCGCAGAGGGCTGTGATCCGGCATACAAACTTCACCCAGTCTAGTATACATACCGTGTCCTTATTATATGAAGCGGTGCCTTTCGACAAAAGTAAGGATAATTATTGTATCAAAATCGAATACTTCATCATTTCTCGATTGTGGTGGCGGAATACGACATTCACTGAACTAGTGTTTCCATTTCCCGGCAATTTTTGGCTTCCCTGCAATTGGAAAATAGCTGACTGCTCTTCACTGGAATTCCCGGAAATCGAGAAATATTTTTAAAACCGGAAAGGTAATATTTTAAGTTTTCTTTAATTAAACAATGGATTTATCGGTTTTCATCTTTTGTAGAACGATTTATTAACCATTGAAAAAATGTAACCACTTTTTTTACTTGATTTGTTTTCCGTGCTGAGCACCAATGCTACCGACGCCAGGGAGGCAGCTCCCACACCTGGATCCTAGTTATCGACCCATCAACTCATGAACCGGGGACCAACGGCTTTACTTCCCTTCCGAAGGCAGGCGTGATCTCAGCGATGTTATGCATCAGAACATCCCGGTGGCGCCGACTGGGATTGAACCCAGGCCTGCTGGGATGAGAGGTAATCACGCTTACTACTGCACCACCGACGCTAGACTAGATGTAACCACTTATTTTTAATGTTTTGGGTATGAAACTCCTTCCAAAATGCGATCAAACTTGTTCTCTCCCGATTTTTTTCAAATAAGCTCGAAAGTTTCATTTGACTTATAAGAGTTTTCGGAATTCGAAGGTCTTTTTCTACTTTATCAGGAAATTTTATTTTATTTTCCCCGGAAGTTTTATAATAAAAACTTGCCCATGAAATTCGTTTCCGATTTCACATGATATCTCCCGGAATTTTTTTTTGCCTTCCCTCAGAAGATTCTTCCTATTTCTCCTAGATAATTCTAACGATTTTCCCTACCAACACCGTTTCTTCCAAATTTCTCCGGAAGTTCTGACTCCGTCGGGAAATTTCTTGCAACTTTTACCCAAAAGTCAACTCAAATTGTCCTCTAACTTCCCCCGAAAGATTTTTTGGACTACACAGTGAAGTTTTATCTATTTTTACCTGCCTTCTTCTAACCTTCCCTGTAAAGTTTATTCCTATTAACTCCGTGATCGCGCACGGGCAGAACTTTCCTACGTTATGTGATTAATAGATGGTGAAAATAAAACACGGGCCATCCAACAATCTTTTCAATATAACAGTAGGCACGAAAACACTACGCTAGCGGCACTTGTGTGCTGAGTATTAGGGAAGGACAAATGCATACGTTTTGCACAAACACTCCGTAAATCTCGATCAATTCCTTGTGTATATTATAGTTCACCCCATGGATTTTATCCGACTTTTTCTTCCACTTGATAGTGTAGTGCAAATGTGTGTAAGTTCATGTGAAGCGCCCATACTCCGTTGCGCATCCATGTTTCACTCCCGTGTTGAAGTGCCCAACGTAGAGCAACAACTCGCGTGGTCTTTCTTTCTCCGTAAAATGAAAGACAGTGCAATTCCATTTCTACTGTATGGAAAAAGCTCTTTGATGAATCAGTTATCCTGAGGTTGGAACTGTGCTCGTCCGCACCTAGCAAACCTCGGATAATAAACTCATCAGAACAACTGCCCCGATTCTTTATTCTTCGAAACCTTTTATACATGAATTTGTTACTTAAACTCTACACAATAGTTTTTCTCCAGTATGTACATATAAAGCGAGACAGATAGCTTTTCTCTTGGAAAGTCGGTGTCTGTTTTTTTAACAAGAATTAATGCTCCTCGCGGTAGGAACGGCTATGTAGGATGCTTACTCATCAATGTTTACTTTGACCTTTCGCGAAGCACCTAGTTAAGCCAGCGCGCATCGCTGACGACGCGGTAGCAACTGTTTATAAACAACTGACCCTGGAAATGTGTGACATTGTCACTGCTTCTGTTAAGTTGTGTATTTTCTCGTACCGTATGGGGGTCTATTACTGGTTAATTTCTTATTTAGATTGATATTGGAATTTGAGGCTTTTGCATCCCCTCTTACTTAACCAGCTTGAGAATAATATCGAAGAGATTCTTCTCAAGGATATGCGCTGGTAACTATTCTATATTTGCTAAATTTTTAACTGAATCTTCGTATTATGGTTCTTACTCCTACTGTGCCTTTCTTAAGACCCTACTTTGTACTATTGATAAACATATTCAGTCGTTCATACTTTAACTAAATTTTGTCATTTGGCTAAATCATCTGTGTTAACAAGTTTTATCACGCGTTTTGCTGATATGAAAATTTGCCTAACTGACTTACGTTAATTATGCGTTTAGTTGAGTTATACCATTCTTGTTGCAATTGATATTTAATGTTAACATTGTATAGAACTATTACGAATAATTCACTCTAAAGAGTGATGTTAGAATTTGGGGTTGTTGCATCCCCCCTTACTTACTGAGCTTGAGAATCATTTTTCAAAAATTATTATCAATAAGCTTGAGTTGGTAATCTTCCATTTGAAAATTTCGTGCTTTCTTGTTGTCATATTTCTCCTAACCTTAGGGTGATCCTCAATTGTACCTTTCGTAAAAGCTCCTTCATTTCTGCTCGTTCATCCATGCAATTGAAAGCTGTTCCTGACTCGTCATTTGGTTGATATCAAATATCAGGTGTGGGTGTACATATCTGCCATTCCCCGCCATCTATGATTCGTTGTTTGCCGCATTCAGGTTACTCTTCATCGTCTTTCATATCTATGTCTTGTACTGATCGCATCTCGTCATTATGTATGTTTCTGTTGGAAACTTTTTTAGTGCTTATTAGAACTTCAACTTTCTCTATGGTGTAGTATAATTCCACAGCTTTTTTTTTATTTTCGTTATAAGATGTAAACTTGTTTTGGATTTTATCCACGACTGTTTTCTATCTGAGTTTATATATGCAGCTAGTCAATATATTGTTTGTGCCATACCATGCGTTAGTTGTGTACTTGATTGTGCTTCATTGCCATTTTTGAGTTTGATGTTTAATGATGTCATATCAAACGTTACGTTGTATGTTCTGTAGTTTTATGATGATGTTTGTGAAACCGTCGCTGAAGTAGTTTCTCTTTTTAGATGCTGTGTGATGAGCTTATGCCGAAGATTGCTCATCTATACAGTATAATGTGTTGATCAATTCTGTTATCCTCGATAAACCACTCGATTCCATCTTCCTGTTCCTTATACTTTTCCGATGATCCTACCCAACACCGTCAATCTTCAATCTTCCGCATGATTTGTCTTTCGATTGTCATCTAGCCATTTTGAATGTGACTCTTCCTTCGCTGTTGACCGTCTCTGAGATTCGCCACCTGGTACATCCAAGGATATTCAAAATCAATTTTCCCTTTTTCACTGTATCATCAATAATTTTCTTTTAGATATATTTTTTTCTTATCACTTTCACTCTAAAACATTCATTAAACTATAACTTTGGTATATTCAAATTATTTTCTACTCATCTTTTGAATCAACTATAATATTTTTTTTAACTTGGTTTACATACTTTGATATCATTGACATGATATGATTAATAATATTCTTCGTTAGTTGCTTGCTGCTCTTATTTTTTTCAATTTCATATTTTCATCTACAAATTCAGAATTAATTACTTTAACTGAACATTCTTATCTGATTGTCGATATTACACTTCTTGTTTTACTCTTAACTTTGTTCCTTTGTGTCATACTTCTTATTCTGATATCTTTCATCGTGTTTTGCTAGTATTTTTATTTTATTGCCCTACTTTTTCTCTTCCTTCGTTTAACTATTTTTGTTTGTAGTTGTAACTCACCAATTAATCAAAGCATCTGGATGGCTACGTTATGAAATTGCAGCAAGTACTCTCTTTCTTCTAATGAGGTTTAAAACGGCATGCATCTGTAATTCGATTCATTTATGCTCGGTTCCAGGTTCCTCTGGCCATACGTTTAACTTTTTATTTAGTCAATTCAATTAATGTCTTGTAAGTGGCCAAATTGCTGCAAGTGCTCGTCTTCGCTAATTGAGTGGAAACGGTGGGTATCTGTAAGTGAACTTAAATTTCAGTTAACCTCATTCATAAATTCTCGTGCATTCTGGATTCCGAATGCCATTGTTCAATTGTTCATCTCCACATCTGTAACGGTCTGTAATAAATAAAACGGCCTTTAATAAATTGTCAACCATAACATCATTCACGACTCTGGGATCATTTACAGTATATTAATTCTGTGTTTTGACGGTATTTTCCGTTCAAAATTGTTTTGTATTCAATCTCGCTGTGAGATTCTAGTGCACAGTTAGTCCAAAGCACTTTGTAGGTACAATATTCTTGTCCACTCTGATCTTGTTTTTCACCGTATTTTTTTTTTAATCATTGTCATTAGTATTATTTTTCAACGTGTTAGTTTTTTTTTTATGAAATTTTTGTATAAATCTGTAATTGTTTTTCAGTCATTTAACCCATATTGTGTGCTGTAATTTCAATCTTTGGCTCTTGTATCCATTCAAAATCGTACTGCAAAATATGTTGCTCTTTTTTGATGAATACATTTGTTTTATTAGCTGAATCATTCAATTACTGCATGCATTACATATAGGTCGAAAGTTTTTGTATCTCTTTGAAATGTTTTCATCACTAATTATATTATACATTAGCTACAGTTTATCACTTCTTTTTTTTTCACTAATTGTTGGAAATTGCCAACAGATTACCGGACGGGATGATTTCCGAAATAATAATAAAGCAGAGAGACGACCGATAGTTAGGATTTATGTTTGAGTTGCGCAGTATTATTATTTTCCTGCAAGGGGATACATGTAGGTTTTAGATTATATCCTTGTACATAATGTTATCATCATACTCAAAGTTAGCATGCTATCACCTAATTTATTAACTTACGTTTAGTCCGTTCTATTGTGTGCGATCTGTGATCAGAAATCGTATCCGGTGTTCAAAGGTGTTCTATCGGTACGAGTAGGCCGTAATTTTATCTGATTTGACCTTGTACTAGCTGCCCGTACTATAAATTATTTAGGTGTAAGTAGGTTTTAAAACAAATTATCATTAAATTCAAATTTTACCTTTTAGCATCCGATATAGACTACACAATTTCAGGTTATAATTATGTAGAAAAACATCCTTTGAGATTCACTATCAAAATGATTCAATTATAGTTCAATGTACTAATTTTAAATACTACCTTATACCTACATAAGACTGCCACAAATAGGAATTCACTTGGCGTTGAATATAATAAGTTTAAGTATAAAATTAATCAGCAAATTTTACTGCATGGAACTTTCACTTTCTATGGGTATCTTTCCTTTATGTGGTTATTCTCACTCACTACTACTATGATACGACGAACTGTCAAGGCCGGTGCGTATTGGGCGGTTGCGATGATGTACGCGATGGTCAAACCCACGCTACAGTAGAGGCGCGCTGGCGTGAACGCGCCAACACTCCCCCCAGGTACGTTGACCACCTAGTCTACTTACTCCGTTCCGCGCCGCACGTCTAGCACGGCTATCTTGGCTACCGGACGCTCGTAGATCCCGGTCAATGTCCTAACTGTTGCTGATCTGGGTTGGCCGTCTCGTCCAGGTTGGGTACATATGATCCTGCCCTTCGGCCAGCAGTTCCGTGGCATCTTCGGGTCAGCTATGACCACTATATCGTCGACCTCGATCGGCTTCGTATGGACGAACCACTTGGTACGGCGAGTTATCTCGGGCAAGTAGTCGCTTACCCAGCGCTTCCAAAACAGGTTGGTTTGGACTTGAGATAGTCGCCAATTTTGGCGCAGCACGGCACCGCTGTCATCGAGGGTGCAGAGAGGCTTAATTCCATTGGATGCCCCGAGTAGGAAGTGGTTGGGTGTCAAGGCTGGAGCTGAATCGTCGTCAACTGGAACGTGTGTTAGCGGTCGGGAATTGACCGTGCCTTCTATTTCGGTGAGCAGGTTCCGCAGGACCTCGTCCGAAAGCTTCCGTGCTGGTAGGATCGCCATCAGGTTCTTTTTGACGGAACCGATCAAGCGTTCCCAGCTACCACCCATGTGCGGGGAAGAGGGAGGCAAGAATTCCCAGCTCGTGTTGACATCGATGAACTCCTTCATTAGCTCCTCTTGGCTCACTAGCTTTTCCGCTTCCGTCATCTCCCGGTTCGCTCCGATGAAATTGGTGCCCCGGTCGCTATAGATCACTCGTGGTTTTCCTCGTCGGGCCACGAAGTTCCGAATTGCCATGACGCACGAGTCAGCGTTGAGGGAATGAACGACTTCGATGTGAATCGCACGTATCGTGAGACAGGTAGCGAGCATCCCCCAGCGTTTCTCAACTCGGCGGCCAATGATGACCTCGTACGGCCCGAAGAAGTCAACGCCAGTATGGGTGAAAGGGCGTTCGAAAGCGGCAAGTCGTGCCGCCGGCAAGTCAGCCATGATCGGCGGGCGTGGAATTACTCGGTCGTTTTTACAGCGTTGGCAGTCTCTTCGCACTTTCGTGTAGGTCATGCGAAGTTTAGGTATGCTGTACTTTTGGCGAATCTCATTGATCACGGTCTCGTGATTCTGATGGTGGTATTTTTGGTGGTATTGTGCAACGATTAACTTGGTGGTGGGGTGGTCACGGGGAAGTATTACAGGATGCTTAGAATCTTCGGTCGCGTAATGACAAGCGGCGATACGTCCTCGCATCCTCAGGATCCCATTCTGATCCATCCAGGGTGTTTTCTGGTGCAGCACACTTGACTTGGGAATCGAAGTCGAAGGTTGGTCCGAGCACTGCTGCTGCTGCTGCTTCCGAAGAACTGCTATCTCGTCCGGGTAGGCTTCTTGTTGGGCTTGACGAATTAGGTACGACTCGGCGGAGGATATGTCGCGGTCGGAGAATGGTCCGCTCACGATTGGCTTCTGCAGTTTCTTCAGCCTACAGTTGACGGGAAACCGTTGAACAAGAGCGACCACTTTAACCAATCGCTTCCAGCTGGAGAATTTGCTCGTGCTAACTATCGGCTCTGGGGCAATGAAGTGCGTCAATACACTAGGGCGAAGTTCTAAATTGACGGAATTCGTTCTAGTTGGTGAACGCGGCCAATCTGTTTCCAGGTACTGTAGGAACTCGGGGCCGTTGAACCATCTCGCCTTCGGGGCCAAATCAGGAAGTCCTTTCCATTTTGTTCCATCATCAGCTACGTTCAGATCTGTTGGAACGTATCTCCACTCTTTCATTTCCGTGGTGTCCAGGATCTCGCTAACCCGGAATGCGACGAATTGCGAATAACGTCGATGGTCGGAATTAATCCAGCACAGTACATCTTGCGAGTCCGACCAGTAGTAGCAACAGGAGATTCGGACTGAGAGGGCATTCGATACGGAGCGAGCTAGTCTGGCGCCGACCAATGCTGCTTGAAGTTCTAATCTAGGAGTGGATAGAAATTTCAACGGAGCGACTCTGGTTTTAGCAGCCACCAATCGGCATTCCACTACGTCGTCTTGAGCGAAGCGTAGATAACAGACCGCAGCCATCCCGTTGTCACCAGCGTCTACAAACGTGTGGAGCTGGATATCTTCACAATCTGGAGTGGTTCGTGTGCGGTAGCATCGAGGAATGCTGATTTGTTCAACTTGTGGCAGTACTTGCAGCCATGTTTGCCACTTGTCGAAGAGAGCATCATCGATTTCGTCGTCCCAGTCGATTCCGGAACGCCATACGTCCTGAAGCAGAACCTTCAAGTACATGAGGAAGTGCGCGATCAGTCCGAGTGGATCGAACATGGACATGAGAACGCGTAACATCTCTCTCTTCGTTGGATGTCGTTTACCTTCCAAAAGCGCTTGTCCGTAGCGAGTCCATCCTACTTTGTACGTAAAAGTATCCGAGTCAGTGCACCACCACATTCCGAGCACTTTCTCAGTTGCTAATTCTGGCGACAGGTCGAGGTTCTTCTCTTCCGTGTGTTCCTCTTGTAGAGCCTCCACGGCACGCTTAGAGTTGCTAATCCAGTTACGGATCTCGAATCCGCCTTTCGAATGCACCTTCTTCACTTGTTGAGCAAGTTGGATAGCTTCATCTTCGGTTTCAACACTAACCAGCATATCGTCAACGTAGTGGCGTTTCTGAATCACTTCAACTGCCGCTGGATTTTCTGCCTTGAAGCGCTCGGCGTTCAGGTTTTTGACATACTGGGCACTGCTAGGAGAACAACAGGCTCCAAACGTCATCACCTGTAAGACGTAGACAACAATGTTACCGTCGTCATCGAACCAGAAGAATCGTTGGCAATGCTGATCTTCCAAACGCATGAGGACTTGCAGGAACATCTCGCGCACATCTCCAGTAAGTGCGATTCGGCCTTCTCGAAACTGAATCAGGATAGTGTACAGTTCGCAGAGCTGATCCGGACCTTTCAGTAGAGCTGAATTCAACGATACTCCACACGCGGAGGCCGCAGCGTCCCAAACTATTCGGATCTTTCCCGGCTTGTTGATGTTGGTCACCGGAAATGTAGGCAGATACCAAACCCGTTGCAATGGTTGTTTTAGTTCCTCGTCGGTGAGTCTTCTGGCGTATCCTTTCGTGACGAAGTCGGCGATTTTCTGATGCAACGTTTCAGCGAGCTTTGGGTCCTTGTCCATTCGCTTCTTGAGGCACTGTAGCCGGCGTAGAGCCATCGGGCGACTATCTGGTAGACGAATATTGTCGTAGCGCCATAACAGGCCGGTTTCGTAACGGTCTCCTTTGAACACGGTGCGAGATTCCAGCAGGGACTTAGCTCGTTCATCTTCTGCAGACAAAAGCGCTCTTCTCGGCTGCGCAACTCCCAAGCTATCAATTGCAAAATATTCTTTCATCGCCTTGTGTAGATCCTCATCCGTTTGTGATTCGCATGGGCACACATGGAAAACTGAGTGCACCAGATTACTGGCATCGTCTTGGTTTCCTCCTCCGCAAACTGTCCAGCCTAGTCTGGTTTTCACGGCGATCGGTTGGTTTCGTATACCCTCTCGGCTCTTCAGGACTAGACTGAGGTGTTGATCCTTCATACCGATCAGGATTCTCGGCCGAACATCTTGATACGAAGCAATCGGCAAATCCTTTAGATGAGGATACAGTTTACGAAGTTCCTCTACGTTGAGCGTTTGCGATGGAAGCAGAAGTTCATTTACTGTGCGCACGCCGTTCAAGGTGTACTTCTTGGAAGGATGATGTGCTGCCGCCACTTCCAGACTGACTGCTCTCGAACTGTTTTCTCGTCGTTGCGCTCCTCCTGTCCAGTGCAAACACAGAAGCTTTGGCTCCCCTTCAAGCTGCAGCTCATCGGCTAGCTCTTTGTCGAGAAGTGTGAGCGCCGACCCATCATCCAGGAAGGCGAATGTCTGGATCGAACCGTGTTTTCCTTGAAGTACGACCGGTAAGTAGCGGAAAAGAACCTGACTGGACGTAACCTGATGAGTATGGCAGCCGTGCCCGGACGTACTATTTCCTGGTTGAGCAGGGTCGTTGCGCTGAGTTGATGTAGATTTGTTCGTGGTATTGGATGACGTATTCGTGGATGACGACGTGTTCTTCTGATCGTTGTGCAGCAACTCGTGGTGCTTCAACTCGCACCCATTCTTTCCACATAGCTTGGCTTGACATCCTCCATTGTGCCGGCGTAGGCATCTCCGACATAGGCCGAGGTCTCGTACCGTAGCCCAGCGTGAATCACGGGAGAACTCTATGAAGCTCTTGCATTTGGCGATCCACTTGCAGGTTCCCTTGCATACGGGGCAGCTATCATGGACCACTTTCGCGTTGGATGATGCCGCGGTGCGATGATCCGATGGCGATTCCTCAGTGTGTGCATTGACAAAGTTCCCTTTTTTATTTCCACGAATATCGTTTCGAACAGGTTTAGGATCGAAACCGTTGTTGGGAATGATCACCGCGCTGGCAGCCTCTGCTAGAGAATACAGCCAGCTACTGAACGACGGAAGGTTGACCATCGGAAGCGATTGCCTGTATTGTGCCCAATTCAGCTTGATGGAAGAAGGCAGCTTGTTGACGAGTTGATGGAGAAAGGTCACGTTGTAGAGGTACTCCTCCAGTCCACACGCGTCCACTGTCGCACAGAAATTTTCGACGTTGACGGCAAAGTCTACGAGTGTTTCCAGTTTATCCTCTTTCAGCGCTGGTAGGGAGTTGATCTTCGCCATCATCGAGTTGACAATCACCTCAGGTTGCCCGAACAGCATCTTCAGTGTCGACATAACTCCATTGACGTTGGAAGGATGCATCAGCCGACATTTTACCGCCTCGTATGCTCGACCCTTTAAACTTCGCTGCAAACGAACTATATTTTCCTCGTCGGTGAACCCACACATTGTTGTAGTGCTATTGAAGGTTGAGAGGAAGAGGGGCCATTCCTCAGGATTTCCAGAAAACATCGGTAGATCCTTTGAAATAGCTTGTCGTGCAGCTAATTGCTTTCGAGTAAGCGGACATGGATCGAAATCGTCCTCTTCGCGACCGTGAGGTCGACTGGATCGTCTAGGCGGAAAATTCGGATGATTTTGCGGAGTACCCTGAACTGGAAACGGCATAGGCATCGGAGGATCCGGGCTGGGATCGAAGCCTGGATGCGAAAGAATCGGTTCTGGTTCCGGGTGTCGTGGAACAGGTACCGGTCGTGGATTTCTTTGAACAGGATCTGGAACAGGTCGTGGTGATTCCGAACGCCGCAGATCAGGATTCGGATATAATTGTTGTGGAATCTGGAGCAAGCGTGGAGATCCACGATTCGGAACTACCTTTGGAGCACCAGGAGTCGGGACCGGGTGCATACGATTCGGTGTCGATACCGAACGAGGATGTCCTGGATCCGGAAATACTCCTAACGGTTCTGGAATCGGAAACGGCTGCGGATAATTTACAGCTGGAACAGGCCTCGGCGATTTATGCGATAGAACCGGACGTAGAGGAGTAAGATTCGGAACCGGCATTGGATGTTCTGGAATCGGGTACTGTTGTCGAGGATTTGGAATCGGGTCCGGTATTGAAAATGTTGCCGGATGGCCCTGAACGACGGCTGGTTGGCCATCGGGGTCAAGCTGATTCTCCTCTTCCGGATCTTGCTCTGGATCTGAAGCCTCTTCTTGATGTTGCTCTTCCACCCAGTTCTTCATGCGACTTAATGACACAATGCTACTCGAATCATCCTCACTTAAGGCTTCCTCCAGCAGTTGATATTTTTGTTCTAAATAGGCCTTTTCTTTCCTTGCTTCTTCCGCTGCGATTGCTCGTTTCAGTTCCGCTTCCCGCAGCTCAATAGCCCTCAATTCGTCCAGCTTCTGAAGTTTCAGTTTCGCAAGGGCTTGTGAGGAGCGACTCGATGCAACAGACGTTTTCGATGCGTTTCGCGATGAATTCTTCTTCTCGCCAACTTGCCACTGCACAGTTGTGACGGATGGAGCCGTCGACCGCTTTTTATGACCACCACTTTCTTGAGGACAGACTGCACCAGAAGTTGAACTTGTTGCCTGGACACCTTTCGCGGTTTCGCATTTGGTACAGCTCCAGGAATAATTCTCGACTTGCTGCGTGACTCCGACACATTGGAAATGATGCCATTTCAGGCAATCGTCGCACCTCACCATATCATCCGTGTCTTCTCCTCGGCACACCTGACATGTATGGCCGGGATGGGACTCCTCCGGATCTTCCGTGACCACCGTTTGCACACCATCATTTGCACTTTTCACCACTTCACCAGACTTGCCCGACTGTTTCGACCGTAAACTTCGACTTGACATGACCGGATTTCTACGCGGTTATTTCGTGTATAAACGAAAATAATAATATGTTGGAAATTGCCAACAGATTACCGGACGGGATGATTTCCGAAATAATAATAAAGCAGAGAGACGACCGATAGTTAGGATTTATGTTTGAGTTGCGCAGTATTATTATTTTCCTGCAAGGGGATACATGTAGGTTTTAGATTATATCCTTGTACATAATGTTATCATCATACTCAAAGTTAGCATGCTATCACCTAATTTATTAACTTACGTTTAGTCCGTTCTATTGTGTGCGATCTGTGATCAGAAATCGTATCCGGTGTTCAAAGGTGTTCTATCGGTACGAGTAGGCCGTAATTTTATCTGATTTGACCTTGTACTAGCTGCCCGTACTATAAATTATTTAGGTGTAAGTAGGTTTTAAAACAAATTATCATTAAATTCAAATTTTACCTTTTAGCATCCGATATAGACTACACAATTTCAGGTTATAATTATGTAGAAAAACATCCTTTGAGATTCACTATCAAAATGATTCAATTATAGTTCAATGTACTAATTTTAAATACTACCTTATACCTACATAAGACTGCCACAAATAGGAATTCACTTGGCGTTGAATATAATAAGTTTAAGTATAAAATTAATCAGCAAATTTTACTGCATGGAACTTTCACTTTCTATGGGTATCTTTCCTTTATGTGGTTATTCTCACTCACTACTACTATGATACGACGAACTGTCAAGGCCGGTGCGTATTGGGCGGTTGCGATGATGTACGCGATGGTCAAACCCACGCTACAGTAGAGGCGCGCTGGCGTGAACGCGCCAACACTAATATTTTTATTATTTGCTCGCAGTATTCTTTCCATTTTCATAGCCATCTCCTGGAGTAACATCCAAATTTTAATTGTTATTTTAATATGTGTGTCTCTCTGTTCTTAATTATAATATAAATATTATGTATATAATAATCGATAAATAAATAATTATTTGTCGGTACTGACGAATTTGTTCCGCGTACTTTTCATTGTTCATTGATTAATCATTGTATCGCTTTATACGATTGACGTGGATTTTTTCTAATTTCTTCCCATTCTGTATTACCACGGTTTGTTCACTAGGAATTTCCATTACTGTGTATGGGCCACGCCACATACTCTGTAGTTTTTGTCCTACCCCCATAGGGTTTGATTGCACTAAAACTAAATCTCCCCACATTGGTTGCCATTGATTTGAATTTTTGTCATATTGAACCTTCCGCTTTTCTTTCGATATTTTCAAGTTTTCTCTTGCGTTATAATGAATGTTGCTCAAAATACTCTTC
The DNA here is from genome assembly GCF_037179485.1 of Ochlerotatus camptorhynchus. NCBI lineage: Eukaryota > Metazoa > Arthropoda > Insecta > Diptera > Culicidae > Ochlerotatus > Ochlerotatus camptorhynchus. Next base: position 3,853,886 of record NW_027040666.1, read on the forward strand.
ATTTCACCAACATAATCATGATAGTCCATTGTGGAATTACCTTTTCTATAAATGGATGTGGGAATTTTTGCCTTTCGTCCATATAATAACTCAAATGGGGTGTAATTTGTTGAAGAGTTTATCGTTGTATTGTATTCAAAGTTGAAGTATGGTATCAATTGGTTCCATGTTCTTTGATTCCCTCCAATAAATTGTCGTAAATAGGTTTTCAACTCTCTGTTTGAACGTTCCACTAAATTCGCCTGTGGATGGTATGCACTTGTGTTGATTTTTTTAATTTTCAAAATTTTACATATGTTTTTCATGAGGTTACTCATGAAGTTCGCACCTTGATCTGTCACTATTTCTTTTGGACACCCGAATTTACAGATCACATTTTCGACAAAAATTCGTGCTACTGTTTGTGCTTCCTGATTTTCCATACATGCGACAATTAAATATCTGGTTAAGTCATCTTGAACGACTTATCCGTATTTATTACCCCATTCCGATTCGGGTAAAACAACGATATCCATAAATAATTTTTCAAACGGCTCTGTAGCTGTTGTAGTAATTTTCATTGGAATTTTGTAGGACTTGCAAATTTTGTTTTTCTGACACGAATCGCATTTTCTTACATAATCTTCAATGTCTCGTCTCATATTTTTCCATGTAAAAAGAGACCCAACTCTCTTGCACATGATGATGATGATGATGATGATGATGATGATGATGATGATAATGATGATGATAATGATGATGATGATGATGATGATGATGATGATGATGATGATGATGATGATGATGATGATGATGATGATGATGATGATGATGATGATGATGATGATGATGATGATGATGATGATGATGATGATGATGATATTGATCTACCACCCATTGTAGCACAGTAGCTATGTCCTATACCAGTGGGTTCTCGTCTCTGTTTGTTTTGATCAAACATAATAACCTATGATTGTCCTCAACATACCGCTGTATGAAGGGCCAAAAAAGGGATTGAGTGGATCGATAGGCGAAGTCGCCTATATGAATCTACAGGACAGTAAAGAATCTCCTTCTAGCAACATGATCGCACAATTGGTTAAAAAGACGAGCCCCAAAACAGAAAGATGCCCCAATGAGTGGGGAGAAGAACCCGCTTTTTATCCACGAAATGTTATCAACATTATCAGCATTCTCACTCTCTTCGTCCAAATCGCTTCAATCGGGTGCCCTGATGGTCCCTGGATATCTACAATAATAAAAAAAAAATTAACGTTCTCACCAAATTTTGCTGTTACTTCACACTTCTGTCCAACTTTCGTGCCTATTTGTGAATTCGTTGTCCTTCTCTCCATCACTTCTAGTCGCTACTAGTCTCTCTAAAGTCTCCCATGGAATTTCTGAAGTGTTCAACGACATTTTGACGTCCATTATCTTGGTATGATGATCTTGAGTTCCTACTTGCGTTCGATAAAACCGTAACACCAGTGCAGAAAATGAACAGTGTCTCCGAGTATTTTCTTAACAAGCATCACTCCATCAGCATGTGCTCCATTTTGCAGCTATTCTTTCACTTTACTTTGTTGACTCTATGGTACCGGAAAAGATACAGATATATACATTATTAGCAATGCTCTGATATAACTACAATGGGATGGCCATTCAGAATGGTTCAACGGATGTGAACTGAGGGAAAATTAAAATTTAAAAACACTCAATTTGTAAACGGCGCCGGTGGTGTAGTGGTAAGCGTGATTACCTTTCACTTCAACAGGCCTGGGTTCAATCCCAGTCGGCGCCGCCGGGATGTTCTGAGGCATAACATCTCTGATTACGCCTTCCTTCGGATGGGAAGTAAAGCCGTTGGTCCCCGGTTCATGAGTTGATGGGTCGATAGGTAGGGTCCAGGTGTGGGAGCTGCCTTCCTGGCACGTCGGTAGCATTGGTGCTCAGCACGGAAAACAAGATCGACGGAAAAAACAAACCAAAGAAAAAAAAAAAAAACACTCAATTTGTTGACTACCAATTAACGCATTTTTCAATATGTTATCCTAACTAATTTCTGGAAGCATTCCCAAGTAACATTGCAAGTTTTATGGAGGTTTTAAAGCATGCTACAAGTCTAAATCATGGTCTACAGAACCCTTATAAAACCGAAATTGTTACTTGGGTTTACTTATGTTTTATACAATTAGTATCAATGTTCTGTCATATCGTATCTTAAAGAGATTTTCGCAAGCGCTCTTTGGAACTGCATGTGGTGAAATATGAAAAGCATATTTTAAAGTGAATTGTACATAACAATGTGTCATCACTTACTCACACATGGCATCTTCCTCGACCAACCTGGTAGATCGCGTTCTAACCCTCACTGAATCAAAGGACAGGCTGTAGGTATCTCATTATTATCTAAAAATTCGTAGATGGTCCTTTCAATCACTCATATGAACAATTTATTATTAAGATAGGTTCACAAATTTGCCTCTTTAACTCTTATAATTTCAAATCGCTTACATTAAAAAAACTTTAAAGATAGATTTTAGTTATTTTAACAAAACATTAATTGTATGTTTTTGAACCAATTTAATGCAATATTTTATTTTTTGACTATTATCGTAAAATCTTGACTAAATACTCAATATATGGTAATCCAAACACATTCTACGCTAAAAAGTAGGAAACATAATTATGACCGACTGTTGTATGGAGCCACCCCACTGTGCAACAGTATTAATTGTTGACCGACAACGACAGGCCACTTCGTGATAGCAATCAATTAAAGCTCTGAAGCTTCTAATCTGTGCCTCTTTAGGAAGAGCAAAGAATCGTAATTTCCAAATTACGTAACGCCAAAACCGCCATCCCGGTCCATTTTTAGCTGGAAGCGATGCTCGATAGCTCTGCTGCTGCTTCGAAAAAGTTTCCACGAATTGGTTTATAGGAAACGATTAAGACCCACACGATGATCACAATCAAACTGACTACCGGTCGACATGGCGACAGCGGCGGCGACGACGATGATGATGATGATGATGATGATGATGATGGCTTTAGACGAATGAGGCCTAGCCCACATAGATCGATTGAGCCTAATTGGAGTTTTTTTTTTTTTCTTTATTATAGAGATTTTTAGCCGAGGGCTAGTTCATCTCTTAATCCTAATTGGAGTGTTCGTAGTGTTCGAAAATTGTTCAAATGAACGCGGTGGGATGGCAGATAAATTCCTGGCGCGCACAAATTCGCAATAACAGCCAGTACTGTGAGTTGGGGTGGTCTCTTGCGGTAGAATCTATTCACATCATAGTGATAATTAAATTTACGGCGTTATTGGGGACTTCGTGGAATGTGAAAAGTCGATATTCAAATCTATCCGGCAAATCATAATGATGATGATGGATGATGGTTGAGTTTTCGATTTCGTAATCGTTAACAATGAAATACAAGTAAGTGAAATCCATAAAACGTAAGCGCAGCGAGCAATCCAACATACAGTTTATGACGACAACTAGCATTGCGCTCGGAATCCTTAAAGTGTTCCAAATTAACCATGCCAACAACAATCGACCGGTTATGTGCAACCTCAATTTTCAGAAGCAAGGCTATTAAGAGACTAGTAAAACTGAAAACAAAAACAAAATCATAGCCACGTAGTTTCAACCGATGGTATTAGGAAATTGTCTAACAAGGATTTTATCTTAACGAGCCTCCAAACCAGCCATAGATTATACGCTTAGACGATCATAATTTGAGCATGGTTCTGCGGCCCAAGTCCTTGTGCATGCGGTGGACCTTTTGTTCTAAACGCTTCCAAAAAAAAAACCAGTTCCCTCTCTAATCACAGTTGTTCTATGGTGTGGTTCAAGGTGCAGACAAAAACCAACCCGAGTCTGCTCCGAAACGAGTCTTTTGATTGAGTATTAATTATACAATGGCTTGGTCGTCGCTTTACTCTCCCGTTTCTACATATAGGACGGTGGTGGGAAACGCACCATTTAAACAAAGTCGTGTATGGAAGCTAAAATAATGGAAAAAGTAATTGAGTATGGTTCATTACATTGTTTTCTAAGAAAGAGAGTGATTTCTAACTCCGAAACGATGATTTTTAACATTTTTTAAATCGGTTGCAAAACGATACCGTAACGCCTGATTCATTGAACAAGATTCATTACAACAATGGAAATAATGCACCGCAACATTGGGGTAAAATGCACCGCTTGAAAGAGATAAACTATAACCTACCAGAATATAAAGGCATGACGTAATTCAAATGCTGATTCCTTTATTTTATAACAAAAGTAAGTACTGAATAGAGTGTTAAACTGTAATTCATAAAGAATAATATCGAAAGTTTATGTAACAAGTGAATTCGTCAAGCGGCACCGGTGGGGTAGTGGTAAGCGTGATTACCTCTCACCCCAGCAGGCCTGGGTTCAATCCCAGTCGGTGCCGCTGGGATGTTCTGAGGCATAACATCTCTGATCACGTCTTCCTTCGGATGGGAAGTAAAGCCGTTGGTCCCCGGTTCATGAGTTCATGGGTCGATAGGTAGGGTCCAGGTGTGGGAGCTGCCTCTCTGGCGTCGGTAGCATTGGTTCTCAGCACGGAAAACAAAATCGACGGAAAACAAATCAAGGAAAAAAAAAGTGAATTCGTTCCATACTTCTGTGATATATACTGTTAAAAGCTTAATTTGTGGTAGGTGGCTTCAACAACATTGTCATTTTTTTTGAACAAAAAAACAGTTTTAAGAAGAATCAAAAAGCTAATGCATGATTTCTTGACCAGGAATGAACCGTTGGAAATGGATTCTGCACTTTTTGGCCATCAGATGTCACTTCTGTTGCTTGTGGCGACATTCGTCGGCAATTATGCATACATAAAATGATTTCCGTTCATTGTTCACAGAGGACAGTGCAATGTACAACATGACTGGTACATGTATTTATTTAGATTAACATCCGAAGTCCCTCCTTTTTTGCATATTCTGCACAAAAAATACTTTCCGAGTCCCGCCCTAAAAATAAATCACAAATCACAAATCGCGTGTTATCAAAATACATGGCATGTACAGAGATTGAATTCGTGAGAGAGAGATTAGTATGAGAGACAAAGTAGCTAACTCTCTTGGTTGTTAGGTTGAAAATAAAAAGTATGGAAATGAGCTGTTTTATTGATTTACATTTAATTAACAAGTAAATTTTAAAGTTAAAGTTTCATACAAGGTAGATGCACTTGACCATGTGAATTCTTGATCACTGCTTGTAATTATTGAAAATAATGTATTTTCTCTCTTCTCCCAAACCAAATTTCATCGCCACCTACACAACCTACAGCGCCATTTCTAGGAAAAATTTTCTTCATGGACATCACTTAATTGATTGTGAAACCACCTGACGAGAATAAACACAATTCGTTACCCGGGAAAAGCATCTCAGGAAAAGTTATCGTTGTTTTTCTCCAAGTGGGCATTTTACCCCAGGGGTGCATTATGGACTATTCTCCCCTACGATTTGCCTGGCACAGGCACAGCTTCTCTCGACGAGGACCCATCGAAACACAAAACATGGTCACGTATGATCACGCACCGAACAACGTCTCCCTTTTGCTCTTAATTTATTTCCAATCATTGCCTTATAAGATTACACGTCCTATTCGGGTGTCGGGGTCTCATTAGCCCTTAGTAGAATGGAATCTCGACGATTCTCACTATAGCCAGCTAATCGATCGCTTCAAGGTTCGGTAGTTTGACTGGAAGTGTATTCCAAAGCCCTTCAACAGGTTCTAAATTCATTTTTTATGGGAGTGGCTCTAATCTTCTTGCGATCGAACGTGTGATGGTGAAAAAGTGGATGGATAAAAAATAAGAATCTAGAACGCTTCGCCGTCACTTGCTGGATGGAAATTCTATAAATTTCCCGATTTATGGACATAATTTGACTTGGGGTTTGAAGTTGTTTTGGAACCTTTTTTTTATTTGAGTGGATAAAATAATTTAAGTCATCAGGGCTTAACGTCTTTTTTTTTAATCTACCTATTTAATACCATTTCAAAAAATAATTTTTGGAAATCTACTACGGTGTTACCTGACTCATTACGAATAAACGTTGAATCTGCAGGATCGTATATCTCGTCTAATTTAACATAGCATAATGAACTTTAAAAAGGACGAGGTAAATGATCCTACGGATACAACGTATCTCCGTTATAAGTCAGGTAGCACAGAAGCCTGTCATGTGGCCTATAGCCAGCTCTGACAACAATGTCTTTTTTCCGTCGATTTTGTTTTCCGTACTGACATATCGACCCATAAACTCATGGACCGGGGATCAATGGCTTTACATCCTCAGAAAATCCCAACGGTGCCGACTGGGATTAAACCCAGGCCCTTTTTGGAATGAGAGGCTGTCACACTTATCGCTTCACCACCAGCACCGCTAATTATAATGTCTTAATGTATATAATACGCTCTTCTAACTCGATTACTAACACAGAGGTAATAATCTATGGCAGAAGTTCGAACGGGAAAAAAAGTCGGAATCCTTTTTTAAGTTTTCCGAGGGTATATTAAATAGATGTTAAAAAATAGGGAGAGAATCTGGTGAGAAATACATACATTAACTTTATTGAATTCAATGTTTTACAGACGCGGAGACAAGGCCGTGTGGGACGATTGGTGTTCACTGCACCGAGCTTCATTTAAAAAAAAAGTATTTGTAATCTTATAATCCACCCTCCAGTTTGATTCATAACCCCCAAATATAACTCTGTCTGTGCAAAAACTGGTTAAGAGTGATAAAGGTTTAGAGGTTGTCCAAATGGTTTTAAGTTTGTATATTGATTACTATGCAAGAACTTTAAATTTTTCAAACATCGCTCTAACTTTAGTTCTAGTTGTACAAACGCTGATTTTTTTTTTGTAATATGTGGCTGCTATGACAATGCACAACAAGCCTGTTTTTGTTGTCAGTTTGGTAGCAATTTAAGAAAGATAAAAATGTTAAACATTACTCAATTGGGAAAATTTATACCTGAAAATGTGCCTGACAACAACACCCATTTCTACACAACAACAGGCCTGTTTATCGTTGAACGAAAGGCAGAGCTATAGTAGAATACAAAAATATATCATAGATATTTACCATAATCTCCATATAAACTTCAAACCATTTGCACAACCTCTAAACCTTCATCAATCACAGCCATTTTTTGCACAGGCTCACATTTTGGGATTAATAATCTTACTGGTGGCTGGCCTATAAGATTACATATACTTTTTTTTTACTAAGCACCAGGCCTCTATGAGTAACCAGCTCCAAAAACGATTTGTTTTTATTTTCTATCAGTACTAGCTGGACGTATGAAAAACAATCTACATACCGTTCAGTTATCAAAGCTGTGCATCAAAATGCATAAGGAAAGGCTTGGACATTACTGTGCGCTCATATATAAGTAAAATTACACTGCAAAAATACTTAACATAACGTAGGTTTAATCAGCAACGCCCTTAAATATGGAACTAATTTATTAAAAATTCAACGACAAGCGTTTGAATAATATTACACTTACACATGTGCTATGAAAAATGTTTTACGCTCATCAGGTATAAAATTTATAGCACCGATCAGGTTGAAATAAATAAACAGTTTGATTCTCTTTAGGCCAACTTTTACACATATGCGCATTTGATGTACTAGATTACTAACGGGGTATAACCATAGAGGTAACTCTAAGACAAGTAGGTCCCAAAGAAACGTGCTCAACTTTTTGGCTCACCTCTGGTACTATCTTCGGTCCCAAGCTTGTCGAATCACCCCTCGAAACATAGGAAAAACCAATAACCCCTCATTTTATCTGTCAAACTTTCATAACGAATCAAAACAAACATTGCGTAGTACTAGAATTTCGACTAGAATAGGGTACGTTAATCGTTTGCTTGGGACCAATAGGCTACTAAAGTGGTGAGCCAATTTAAAATCGTTAGTTTCGTATTGATTGTTGGTATAACTAAAAAATGAGAATGATTTAAACTCTCTCATACCAAACCACAAACGTGCACAGAGAAAAGAGAGATTATGTGAATCAATGCTCTCTGTCTCCCCAACATACTCGTATGTTTTGTTTTGTTCCAACTTGTTCAGTTGTGTTCAAAATGCCGTCGAAGCAAGAAGCATTACGCGAGCGGATTGTACAGTTCTAGCAAACGAATATAAATCACGGGAAAAAGTTCACTGTGAACCATTTTAAAAGCGAGAATGTTGGCATCGTCAGGAACAGCTCGTAGGAGTGGTAGTGGGAGACCGGCTAAAATAATAGACAATAACAAGGATTCGATTAGTCAATCTGATGCAGCAAAAAAGTTCAAGACTACGCAACCTTACATCTGCAAGACGTTGAAGAAGATAGGAATAGTCTGCCACAAGAAATCAAGAGCACCAGAATACACGGAGCAACAGGTATCAACCGTAAAATCCCAATGCCGCTGGATGACCCGAAATTACGCCGGAAAATGTTTCGTTTTGGATGATGAAAGCTACTTCCCTCTCTCAAAAACCCACATCCCATGAAACGATCGATATTATTCTGATAACATTACTACTGCATCTCCGAACGTGAAATATAAGTTTAAGCATAAGTTTGAGCAGAAGGTGATGCTCTATATTGCCATATCTGAGAGAGGAATTTCCAAACCATGGTTCAAACCCAGTGGTTTGGCTATTAATCAAGAAGTGTACCAAAATCAATGTTTGAAGAAAATATTGATTCCATTTCTTCAAACATATCATGCAGATGGAAATTACGTGTTTTGGCCCGATAAAGCGTCGTCGTATTATGCGAGAAAAACACAAGCCTTCTTGGAAAGCCAAAACATCCCCTATGTACCATAAAACCGCAATCCAACAAATTTGCCCCAGTGTCGCCCGATTGAAGATTTCTTTGGATATTTGAGTTTGCTGGTATACAAAAACAACTGGAGAGCTAAAGACGGTAAACAACTGATTAATAGAATCAAAAGATGCATTGGCCAAATGGATAAAGAAGCTGTACAACGCTCCTGTTCAAACATCAGGACAAAGCTTCGTCGAACAGCTGATGATGGACCGTATTCAAATGTTCATTAATTATTTTTTTTAAAGTAAAGAGACGTCCATTCAAATTAAATCAATCTGTTTTCCTTTCTATAAACAAGTCTTTTTGTTCTGGCCTTCAAAGAAAATTCTCATTTTTTAGTTATACCCCATTAGAGTACTACCAAGTACCAAGCCTTTCGATGGTACTATGCATTCTCCTGTGTTGACAGGTACCTACATTTCCAAAGGCATTTAGGAATTTTAGCATTCCAATTTTCACTGGCCGCTCTTGAAGTGGAGAAATATTGCTAAGCTCCTGCTTACGTGGTAAAATAAACCCTTGAAACAAATTACACCGAAAACCCTCCCCTTGGCTAGTTTTTTAACCTGGACGTTGGTGGGCGGGCCTAATCTTATGCTTCATAGTGGAGCGTTGGAGACGGTTGGTTTAGGTCCGGCATCGTTGGCTCATGCCGTGACAGAATAGCGTCATGAGCATGCGATGATGATTACTGAACTTCCCCTCTCAGATGAACCATTGCATAAGAGAACCAAAGTTCTAGCTTGAAGCGATAGTATCACACTTGTTACTCCTTTATTTGAAAGGCGCGTGGAAGTACGCTTACGTATAGGCACTGACGTTGGGTGCGATACTGGTGGGTTTTGCCGCAAATCACTCTTATTTTATTTATTTTTACGCAGATAGATTTATTTGGGTTTGCAAGGGAATTATGCTATTGAAATATTTCGGAAAGTGCCCAAAAGTGCTATTTCTTCTTGCGTGACAAGCTTTCGTTGTTGTTTTCATTGAGGTATGACTCAGGGAACAATGTTAAACACCATTTTTGTACATGGTATTGCAACTAATCTTATATGTGCTTCATTTTGATTTGGGATAAGTGTTTGAACTATGGCTCGGGATTTCCACTGTGGCGTGCTTCTATTGTGACCTAACCTTACGTATTTTTTGTGGTGCGACATAGTGGAAACGTGTGAGCGTAGTTGAAGCATATACCCTATATAATTTAAAAATCATCTAGCAAACTAACTTCAAAGTGAAGCATTTTAGTCACTTGAAGGTGTCACCTGGAACGAACTAATATATATTAAATATATTTTTTTTTTTTTGTAATTACTTTATTTGTACAGGCTCAATCGAATAAACTTTACAGAGCCGAGTTATCCTTTGCGTTATACATTGTTACTGTCTTATATTTAAAGTTAAAGGAACTGGACCGAGTACTCGCGGTCGTCTCGAGGTTAGTGGAGATTTACAATTTTTTGGATGGGAAAAGGGAAGAAGGAGGTTTTAAATGTGGTTTACGATATAACTATTTAATTAATCCTAAAGCATGAAATTATTTCTATTCATCTTGAAAACAAACATTGAAAAAAAAAACCCCCCAGACGTACAAAACACAAACTAAACACAAGGTTAATCAAACTTACAATCTAAGGTTAATATCCTTAAAGTAAACATATATGAGTTTCATAAACTCCAGATCGCGTCTAGCCAAAATATCCCGAACTGGAACATTAGGTTGTCTACCTCGAGCCCGAAGGGAATCATAAAAATGTGATCTGACTCCACGATACTCCACACAAGACCAAAGGATGTGATCAGCGTCCTGGTAACCTTGTCCACATTCACAGAGATTGCTGTCTCCCAACCCCACACGGAACAAGTGAGCGTTTAGACAATAGTGATTGGACATGAGACGAGACATCACGCGTATGAAGTCTCGACTCAAGTCCAACCCTTTGAACCATGCAAACTTCGACACCTTAGGGATAATTGAATGTAGCCATCGTCCCAAGCTACCCTCACTCCATTGATGTTGCCAGCTAACGAGCGACTGCTGACGATAAATAGAGAAAAATTCACTATAGGCGATCTGTCGATCATAAATGTCGCCTTCCATAGCGCCCACCTTCGCAAGTGAATCCGCCTTCTCATTGCCCAAAATTGAGCAATGCGAAGGGACCCACGCGAAGGTGATGATGAAAGAGCGCACGGATAAAGTACTAAGCAGTTCTCGTATTTTCAAGAGAAAATACGAGAAGTGCTTTACCGGCCTAATGGAACGGATAGCCTCGACAGAACTGAGACTATCCGTAAAAATAAAGTAGTGGTGTGGAAGAAGTGAAGCAATAGTTTCCAAAGTGTAGTGAATTGCTGCCAGTTCAGCCACATACACAGAACAAGGAGCTTCAAGTTTTCGAGAGGCGCTATGAAATTCATTAAATACACCAAAACCAGCGGACTCCTCTATTAGAGATCCATCTGTGAAAAACGTTCTTGCAGAATCAACATGGCCAAACTTTGCAGCGTATAATGACGGAGCAATCATAGGACGATGATGCTCTGGAATTCCGCGGATTTCCTGCGTCATAGATAAATCAAAATTCACTGAATTGCCGAAATCGGAGAAGACTACACGATTGGGAATATTTCTTGAAGGGCTGACATCCTGTGTTAAATATAGGTAGTACAAAGTCATAAAACATGTTTGAGGATTTAGCTCCAGAAGCTTCTCAAAATTTGCAATCACCAGTGGGTTAATTATTTCGCAACGGGTGAGGAGCCTCAGAGATAACTCTGAAAAACGGACTGATAGTGGCAACATGCCCGCCAGCACTTCGAGACTCATAGTATGAGTCGAGTGCATGCATCCTAACGCGATACGAAGACAACGATACTGGATCCGTTCCAGCTTGATGATGTGCGTTTTAGCCGCCGACTGGAAGCAAAAACTACCGTACTCTAAAACCGATAAAATCGTTGTCCGGTACAACGTCAGAAGATCTTGTGGATGGGCTCCCCACCACGTTCCGGTAATTGATCGAAGGAAATTGATCCTTAGTTGGCATTTTCTTCTCAGATACTCAATGTGGGATCTCCAGGTGCATTTGGAATCGAACCAGACCCCGAGATATTTAAAAGACATGGAATGAGTGATCGGCTTACCCAAAAGTTGAAGCTTCGGTTGTGCTGGGCTATGCTTCCTAGAAAAAACGACCAACTCAGTTTTCTCCGTGGAGAATTCGATACCTAGCTGAATAGCCCAAGTAGACAAATTGTCCAAGGTATCCTGTAAGGGTCCTTGCAGGTCAACCTCTTTTGGCCCTGTGATAGACACTACGCCATCATCTGCAAGTTGTCTCAACGTGCAATTGTCACTAAGACAATTGTCAATTTCTCTAACGTAGAAATTGTACAAAAGGGGGCTTAAACATGAGCCTTGGGGGAGACCCATGTAGCTAAATCGAAAAGCTGTAGAGTTTCTATGAGAAAAGCTCATATGTTTTTCTGACAGCAAATTGTACAAAAAATTATTCATTAATGGAGACAATCCACAAGCGTGGAGTTTCTCTGAAAGAACTTCAACGGATACTGAATCAAAAGCCCCCTTGATATCCAAGAACACAGAAGCCATTTGCTCTTTCTTAGCAAAAGCCAACTGAATTTCCGAGGAAAGCAACGCGAGACAGTCGTTCGTTCCCTTACCCCTACGGAAACCAAATTGAGTATCTGAAAGAAGGTGGTTCGTCTCAACCCATTTGTCGAGGCGAAAAAGGATCATTTTCTCCATCAATTTCCGAATACACGACAGCATCGCGATGGGCCGATACGAATTGTGATCCGACGCGGGTTTATCAGGCTTTTTAATGGCTATCACCCTCACTCGTCTCCAATCGTCGGGAACAATATTGAGCTCCAAGAACTGATTGTACAAGTTCAACATGCGCCTCTTAGCGACGTCTGGGAGGTTTTTCAGCAAGTTGAACTTGATTCTATCAGATCCCGGGGCAGAATTGCCACACGAAAGGAGAGCGAGTGAAAGTTCGACCATTGAAAAAGGCTGACTGATTTCGTCTACCGAATTCGCGGTTTCGTGAGGAATCAACTGCGACGGCACGGAATCTCGACACACTTTTCGCGCGAATTTAAGAATCCATTGATCCGAGCATTCCTCGCTTTCGTTGTTAGTAGACCGGTTACGCATTCGTCGCGCCGTACTCCAAAGCGTATTCATAGACGTTTCGCGCGACAATCCGTCTACAAACTGCCGCCAGTAACCCCGTTTTTTGGCCTTGATGAGGCTCTTGAGTTCGCGTTCAAGAGATGTGTATGCGTCGAAATGCTCGCGTGTTCCGCGTTTCCGAAAAAGTTTAAACGCGTCGGACTTTTTACGGTAAACCTCCGTGCATTGTTGATCCCACCAGAGCGATGGTGTTTTCTTACGAATAGACGATCGCGGCACCGGTCGTGTTTGAGCTTGAAGTGCGCTGTCGACGATGAGATTAGAGAGGAAATTATATTCCTCCAACGGCGGAAGCTCTTCCACTGACGATACAGTATCGTCTATCGCGGATTGGAACTTAGTCCAATCAATGTTACGGGTTAGATCATACGCGACGTTAACGGATTCTGACGAGTTGAACCCACTGGCAATCGAAATTTTGATCGGCAAATGATCACTACCGTGCGGATCCTGGATTACATGCCAAGTGCAATCCAACGATAGTGAATTGGAGCAAAAGGTGAGGTCTAATCTGCTACCATTCGAGGATGGACCAGCCAAACGTGTTACTTCTCCATTGTTAAGGATTGTCATGTTGAAGTTGTCGCAGAGATCATAAATCAAAGTAGAACGGTTATCATCGTACAGTTCCCCCCAGCCTGTACCGTGGGAGTTAAAATCTCCCATGATCAACCATGGAGCGGGAAGTACCGCACATATGTCGAAAAGTTGTTTGCGATTAACAGAAACTCTAGGAGCAATATATACAGAAGCAATACAAAGGCTCTTACCTTTAATGGTAGCCTGACATGCGACAACTTCAATACCGGGGAATTCGGGAAGATTCACTCTATAGAAGGAATGGCACTTTTTGATCCCCAAAAGTACCCCTCCTCCACGTGAATCCTCACGATCCAATCGAATAATGTTAAAATCGTAAAAAGGGAGATCAATTTCTGAAGAGAGCCATGTTTCACAGAGGGCAAATGCATCGCAATTATTGTTATGGACTAAATACTTGAACGAATCTAATTTCGGAATAAGACTTCGACAATTCCACTGTAGAACAGTGATCAAATCCCCGACCTCGTTTGGAAAATTATCCATCGAAGGAGATGATAGCTGCAAGAAGGGGCCATTTTGAAGTCAATTGCTTCAAGAAGGATTTCACAGTGGGAAGCAATGTGAGGACAATGCTTCTCAGAGGATCAGAAATGTTGAGGTATTTGAGAATACCGTCCACAATGTCATCAAATGAGAACAACCCAGATGAAGAAGGGGTTTCTGTTCTTAAAATTGGGGCATCAGGGGTTTTGGATGTCCCCGGAAGTGGTGGAAAATCCTGGGTATAGTCAGTTCTGCGGAATCCAGGAGGAGTAGAAGTCTCCTTTTTTCCACCACTCCTTGATTTAGGCAAGCTGATTTGGGGTTCTTTATTTGCAACAATCCGCGAACGGATGCGCTTTCGTTTCCGTGCAGAACCTTCCGGAAAACTGAAAGAAGTTCCCTCCTCAGCCAAGTCAGAGTCAGTCTCGTCATCTGACAAAAGAGAAAAGGGATTTTTGTCATTGGTCGATGGCGTGGCTGTCTTAAGCATTTCTGCAAAAGACCGCCTGGAACGTTCCTTAAGGGAGCGTTTCATTTTGTCCCCGAGCTGTTTGTACGCCGGGCACGACGAGAGAGCATGAGGAGGAGTTCCGTTGCAGTACACGCATTTTGGTGCAGTAGCTGCGCAGGCGCCATCCTCATGCTTCTCCCCGCATGTGGAGCAGCGTGCCTTGTTGCCGCAGTGGGAGGCCGTATGTCCCAACCGCTTACAATGCTGGCAGTTCATGACCCGAGGTACAAACAACCGCACAGGAAGACGAAGTTTTCCCAGCTCGATGTATTGAGGAAGGGCAGATCCAGAAAAGGTCACCCGAAACGAGTCTGTGGGGGTAAAACTCTTTTTACCCTCGCTGAGCGATACTGACTTCATTCTATGAACGGCCAGTATCTTTACCGGAGGAAGCAAGGGGTTCTTGAATCGGCCAACCGCTTGCTTCTCCAGTATCTCGGGGTTCAGACTCGCCTCAGTGACCACGCCTTCGATCTCCACATCAGAAGCTGGAATGTACACCCTATATTCCAGTGTGAAAAATTGGGAAACAGCAATTTCATTGGCCTGTTTCAGGTTAGCGACGGTCACACGAAGTTTGTTGTGCCTAACCTTCGTTATTTCGGTCACGGCAGAGAATCGCTTTGTCAGATCATCAGATATCTGAACAACATTCAAGGGTTTGTTTTTGGGCTGAAAATAGACAACCCATGGGCCAGTCGAGTCATTCGGGTAGGCCCGCAATCTGGTGCTTTTCTCAGCCTGCCCATCGACAGACTGAGACGACGAACCAGGGATGACATCATCATTCTTCTGAGATGAATGGTCATCCATGTCGTCTTCTGACAAAACATCCATTTTGTTCAACTAGTGGGAGCGCAAAACGCTCTCCCACTGAACGCACAGACACAATACACAGAAAACACTACAAACACAGAAATACAAAATGAAAATTTAACTAATGGGGGAGTAAAAGAAACAAGAAAAAAACAAAAACTTATCTGATAATCCTATACTACTACCACCGAGCGTTATATGTGTAGGCGTTTACACAGATGGCTGGGAAGCGACGCGCAGCGTGGATGACCTTCGCTGTGGTGCACTTGATCGAGGCGCGGCACTCAGCGCACACAGGCGCACGATGATTGATGAACGATGTAGATGTAGAAACGGGTGCTCACTGCTCACACTCGATGATGATGATACGTGAGCGGGTATTCGTAAGCGCGTATGCGTGACCACGCAACGATGATGCCCAAATTTGTTTGCGAATTTCCAATAGCACGGATTAATCTTTCCGAAAATGACACTTTCTACTAAAAAAACTCACTTTTCGATCAATTTACCGGGAACTATGCCAGGAGTCACTTAGTGAGAAAAAAAAAACTGATAAATTATATCAAGCGAATACCGAAAAAACTTCCAAAACAACGGAGCGCGAAACAAGTCGACCGTACTTCTTGCTAGGACGCAGTGGGATCATATATATATTAAATATAGGTCAAAGTCAAAAACAACTTGAAACACGTTAAATTTTAGATTACATTCACAAGTGCAGGTACTTAATAAAGCATGGTAGGTAGATTGGAGATTTCGATTATTTATTAAATTAGACTAGAGATATCATAATCATCAAACGAACTTAAATAAGAAAATTTAGACAGCCTAGTATCATTAAGTGGATTAACAGAAGAGTTAGGATGCGGAGGGTCCGCTTAGGGAGGCAATTAGCCTTTTCATGTATTGTCTGTTTATTTTGAATATTGCTTTAAAATATCAATTTGGTATATATGTGAAAGGATGAATCAGTGAGAGATGGATTTTCGGTTTCTTTACATTTAGCATCACTATGTGTCATTTCCTCAAAACCCCCCAATAACCGGCCTCTTCAATCCCTTCCTTTTCCCATGGCGTTCAAGTGGTCCGCATAGACTATTCAGCCATTACCCGTCCTTTATCCTCGGCTTTGGATTGACTTGCGCTCCCATTGCCCCACCAAACGCTGTAAAATGAAAATGAAAAGTGAAACAAATTACACCGAAAAATGTATGTTGCATGCTAAATTTACATGAGAAAACAATATCCAATCATTTAAAAATATTTTTTCATGTGAATCTTCGTTGATCTGTTTTTATACTGTTTGTTTTCATGGTACATATCAGATAATTTCAGGATAGTTCCATTAATTCTAGGAAAATAACATAAAATCTATGAAGTTCTTTTAATTTCTTATTTTAAATACTACAGTGTTCCAAGAACTTAAGTAAATATCCCAAACGTTCAGAGAAGTTTTAAAATCTTCAGGAAAGTTCCATAAACTACAGGTTGGTTGGTTGACGAAATAAATAAAATAAAATAAAAGAAAGTCCAGAACCCCAGGGAAGATTAAAGATCTTTGAGGGTTGATTCCGATAAATTAAGTTCAGTTCCATGAACTTCAGGAAATTTTCGGGTACTTAGATGAAGATCAGAGAATTTAATGCCAGTTACATTAACTTCAATAACATTCCAGGAACTTTACTAGACCCTGAAGAAACTTCAGAAAACTTCAAGTAAGCTCAAAGATCTTTAGGAAAATTCAGATTGCTTCGGGAAAGTTATGAGAATTTCATGGCAGTTCTATGAACATCCGGAAAATTGTGAAAACTTGAGGGAAACTTCTGAATGATTCTGAGAACTTCAGGTGCGATCTATTAACTTCATGATAATTGCAGGATCTTTACAGATGTTCGAAGAACAACGACTTTCAGAGAACTTCAAAGAAGTTCTTCTTCTTCTTCTTCCTCTTCTTCTTCTTCTTCTTCTTCTTCGCATTTCAAGTTTATTGCATATCGCATACTAGGTTATTGCGTGCTCTCAACTTAGTGTTCTATGATGCACTTCCACAGTTATTAATTGAAAGCTTTCGATGTCTGTACCATATTTGCATTGGTATAATTGTGTGGCAAGTCCAATCATACTTCTATGCCCAGGGAAGTCGAGAAATGATCCAACCCGAAAAATTCCTAGACTGGAACGTAAATTGAACCGAGCTACCTCCAGCATGGTCTTGCTTTGTAGCTGCGCCTCTACCGACTGAGCTAAGGAAGGCCCCAAAGAAGTTATGAGCGCCTTAAACGTCAGAAAAATTGTGAGAACTAAAATGAAAGTCAATTTTTGAAACTTTATTTAAGTTCCATTGAAATAAAAAAAAAATGCAAGAACCTGATCTGATAATTTTATGAAAATTCCAAGTTTAAAGTCTTTATTACAACAGAGTAATCCACAAATTATGTAAGGGTTTTTGAGTGATTATTAGCCATCCCCCACTTGTAAGACACTGTAATATTTTCTAAAAACTTCCTCCCCTCCTAGAATCTTAGTAAGATTGCATAAGTTTCATGAAATCGTTAAATATTGAGTTAGGTGAAGTGAATTTTTGCAAACGAATAGATCAGTTTATCCGATGCTCATTTTGAGAATGTTCAGGTTTTTTGGAATGAAAATGGCTAAGATCAAATTGTTTGCTTCTAACTTTCAAATCCTATGTACGTAATAAAACCTTAGCCCCCTCCTCCAATTGTAAAAAAAAAATATAAGAAACGTTAACACTCCTTCACCCCCTCTGCATTGCATAATTTGCGCAAATAGAAGCTAAATCTCAAAAGTTGAATTTATAATGATTTTTTTATTGACAGTCTCAGACTGCCAATGAAAAAAATCACGATAAATTCTACGGAGGTCCCTAAAAACTGTGCCGAATTTGATCGAATGTGGTTATGATCTGGATTTTCGAGAGAACTTTAAATTTTTATGGGAAAATTTATGGCTAACGAAACGAAGCTATTCATTTGTTTGTCAAAAATTCAAAAATAGCTATTTTTACCAAACCTGAGACTTCGAAAAACTATCCAAAAACTTTGATCATGACCGTAAATCGATTTGCCTTCTGTGCAAAAATGTATTAACCTTTTACTTTAGGCCAACTGCTTCGCGCATACCTACATACTCCTATCGTAGGTATTACACGGAGAACTAGGTCTAAATTATAAAAATAATATTTTTTTTTGCATAGAAGTCAAATTGATTTGCGATCTTTGACGAAGGTGCTCTGCATAATTTTAATGCATGTCTCTGGTTTATTGAGCTATTTTTGAATTTTTGACATGCAACTAATAAGTTTCATTCCGTTACTCAAACATTTTTCCATAAAAACTCTAAAGTTCTCCTGCAAATCCAGATCCTATTCAAATTTGATCAAATTTGGCACATTGGCTAGGGACTTCAATACAGATGAAAGAGCAGTGGAGAGGAAGGGGTTGTGATCTGCCATACAAACATGACCCACCGGTATTATGGTAACAATTTTGGTTTTATGAAGGTTCTGTAGCCCATGATTTAGACAGAAAAAATGCTATTAAACCCTGATAAATATTGCACTGTTACTTGGGTAGTCAACTACTGGTAGTTTGTTTGAGTTTTAGTAATTCCTACCGAAGTGTCATGTAAGTTAAAATACATTTCTTTCAAATGCCTGGCACAGCAAATAGTTTTCCCACCCGTAATGCATTTGCTGCGACCCACTACGTTGATTATGAGGAAAATACCATGCTAGAGGAAAAAGGCGGTGAGTGACAACGGGCTAATTTGTCAAGTAAGGTACCTACAGATACAGTGTATCTCAAAAATGAGCGTTCAACTGTCGTTAAATTTGAGAAAAAAACACCTATACGAGCACAATTTACACTAAACGTTCGCAAACTGAAAGAGACTTTATGATTTTTATAAAAATCGCCTCTGTCTTCTGCCGTGCAAGTGTAAAACCAGAATTAATCCAGCTATAGTGAGACTTGACCCTTCTTATCAATAGAAATTCAGGCAAAAGTGTTCATATGATAAATATTCATGTGAGGTATCGCTTGATGGATTGTGAAACTGGCCACTTCCCCGGGGGTACCCGGAACATGGCCAAATGTTGCCAGAATGGTCTTGGACACTCCAAATTACTATCACTACCTGGTTTTTGAATTCTCTAATTTGAGACATGGAACATGGCAGGATATGGTCAGTGCGTTCCTGGGCACTTCAAATGTCTACCATTGAACTGGTTTTTGTATTTTCAGGTCATTAGATGGGTTTTATTCGATTCAGGTTGGATTTTGTTACAAGGCGCATACAATCCGCAACATGATCCAGATATACCTCTGGAACCGGTGAATCGATTCCAACAATATTCAAAGGCGCTCTAAAGGACCGTAATATCTTTCATTTGACGGTTCTTGCATCCATTTCGGTTAAGTAGTTGCCGACTACCTAAAATCCTTACTCTCCAGAACGTGATTTTTCAGATCTTTTTCCGGCGATATCTCCAGAATCTATAATACCTTCAATTCGGGTCAGTCACACACTCACATATATTTTCCGATCTCGTTGAGCTGAGTCGATTGGTCCTCCGCTAGGAAAAAGTTGAACATCGAGTGTTTTACTAAAAGTACTGAAACTTCATACAGACTATGCCAATAAAGCACAAAAGTATACCGACAATTTAATAAATAATTGTTGAACCACCAGCCAACCACAAATTGTCTATTCAGGTGTACGCTCAATTTTGACATACACTGTAGGTACCTTTATGAATAAACTTTGTTGCTCCGTTTACTGGATGCTGCATGTGCTTCACCTCCAGCACCAAACGGTAGTGCAACTTTGTATTGCTGTGCACTTGATGGCTTGTTCTGTGCCCACCTTATACGGTACGTCATCGGTGATATGGCAAAAAAAAACTGTATAGGGTGGCGCGCTACTTTGTTGAATACTGAATAGTTCATTTCCATCATACGTTTCAAAATAAAAATGAATACAAAACACGTAAACTTACTTTTTGCCGTTAAATTTTGCGCTCAGTTTTCCATTAAAAATATGATTAAACTGCGAAAACGCTGATTTTATGAGTATATGACAAAATGGCTCGAAACCCTATTTATGGGTGGCAATCTTTGTGTGTACAGTCCAAAGAAAAGAATGTTGCCTAATGCATTTTTCATTGCCCCTTCATTAACCTAAAACCATTGCCACCACGTACGGGCTCATTCGGTTCATTGCTGGGAGTGCAACCTGCTAAAATGAAAAAAAAAAACTGGGCGTCTAAAAGTCACGTGAAGTAGAATGTGCTTTCTGTAGAGCAACACTGACAATAAATGTACGTATATTGAGCATATTAGATTCGTTCGCTGAGTCTGTTGTCGTACTCTCACTAGGTTGGAAGTTTCTGTGAATTTGTGAGGATGCCTAGCATATTTGGTGCCTACCAGTAACCTATTGGACCACAATGTTGTCAATCATTGTATGAACAAGCATCTGTATATTGGCAAGCTGTGTGGAGGCTGCCGTTACTGTTATCCCGTATTGAAGTGTTCTAGACTTCCTCTATCAATAAATTTTACTGTGGAGACAACTTTTATGCGAAAGAGTGGGAACCGAATCTACTCGTCGCAATGCAATCATGAACAGTGCTGCTCATACGAACAACAATTGTTGAGAAGTTGTCCGGTATCGACTATCATCAATTGATTGTCGGGTGAGGGCTAGGGACTTACAATGCAGGAAGCAATTAACGTAGAATTGGCTGATTTCACGTCACGTAATAGATGACTAATGCGAATGCAATGGAAAGCCACCACCACCAGGGCCCACCGATGCTTCTTACCATTTTGGTGGAAAACGTTTTGCCAGAACTGATACGAACAGATCGTATCTCCGATTGGAACAAATCCACAACAAATTCAATCCGGCTACGGGAGCATAGCCTTGGTCTGTCCAGACAAGAGCAGATCTACAGCATGAAAATTAATTGCTTTTCGTGGCCCCGGTTCCCTCCTCCTGGTCTCTGAACTACCATCACCAGACAGTTCTCCACGGTTCGAATAATTCAATTTATCCCCTAAGCGAACGGCGGCGACGACTAGCAACAATGTTGTTGTATAGTATCCCGTTCGAAAAGTCTCCGACTGATGGGACTTTGGCTGGTATGCAGCTCTTACCTTTCATCGATCATGGCCCGGTCCGACCAGGCCGAAGTCAACAACGGGAACGACGACGACGACGACGACTACGACGATGGTGATGATTCGAATGGTCCACAAGAGATCCACGTAGTGAAGATTTATTACAATGTCCGATTGCCAGCCATGTGTGCTGCGTAAGTAAATTATTCTAGTACATCAAATAGGTGGACTTCGGACTGGGTGCACAGGAGGGTCAAGGGGTGCCAGCAGACATTCCACTTTAATCTGTTTCTTGTTCACGGATTGCAAATTAAACGATGCAATGTTTTGAAAGTTGCCCACATCTCTGACCCCTGTGTTGATAGAACATTCATCCAATGATAGCAAAGATGTTCCATGACTTCCTCAGAAGTATACTATATTAAGCGATATCTTATTTTTAGGCTTGATTACGTCCTTACTGGACGGCTCTCAGGCTTTGAGCGATTCCACAGTTATTAATTGAGAGCTTTCTAAGCGTTTATCATTTTTGCATTTAGTATTATTGTGTGGCAAGTACAATCATACTCTATGCCCAGGGAAGTCGAGCCATTTTTCAACCCGGACCGGGAATCGAACCTGCCGCCTCCAGCATGGTCTTGTGCCTTTACCGATTGCCCCGTGTGAAGTGACATCTAGTCAGTATATTAAAAAAGTGATCAATAGTAGATAACTAATCTGAAATCTTCAGAATAAAAGGGCAACACCAGTTATCTTTTATTTCAACTTCAGAGACCATTTATTCTAAGTCTTAAGATCTTATTGGCCAACTCAAAATATCTCGTAGGCTACGTGGTTGTTTTGAAATTAATATGAATCAACTTCAATTGTCTGATAAGTTATGTCTTATTTCTTATGTTTGAAGGTATCTAAATCTTATGTCATTATATCATCCTCTTGACTCTAGACTTCGAAGGCCTGTGGGATAACCACAGAAGGCTTTTGACTCAACTTAAGTGGCTTTAAGCTTTAATTTAAAAGGTTTTAGGCAGTGGAGTCCCGTAGCCTCACTTTTTACCTTGCACTAGCTTTAATGCCATATTCATACTCGAATCGGTTGAAAAATACACTTAATTTTCTAGTTTACTCGATATATATATCCATTGCAAGCAATATTTTGATAATTGTTTATGTTTTGAGAGTTGGTGCACAGGTAGATTGAGGTTAAGGAAACGCCACTGGTTTTAGGAGTAATTGTTACTGTTCATCTTCAGAGGGTTTATCGGTAAGCTTATGAGATCTTGGATTATATCATGCTGACTTATCAACCAACTAACACAAATTCATAGAATTATGTTGAGTAGACTGCTTTACAACCAAAACCAATCATATAAAGATTATATAAACTGTTGTAGAGCATGTGTGTTGCTTGGGCAAGATGGTATATTTTAAAGATATCATTCAGGTCAACTCCAGAAGTGTTATACTTCCATGTCAGTGACGCAACGGGCTATGTCTAGGAGACTTGTTAGTCAACTACAAAGAATTTTTGGTTACCTCAAGATATTTCTTAGGCCATTTCCAAAGGACTAAGCAGTGAATTCAGAGATCAGCCAACTCAAAGACCTGAAGATTTACTTCAAAGTTCATATGGATAAATTATGAGGAGCTGATTTTTACTCATTCTTTCGTATTTTATGATGAATGTCTGGGTTCACATTTCCGGAAAATATTGATATTTTAATGTGTTCGCTCTGATTTGGAGTATCCATTGGTATTTCAAATACTTAAAGGCAGTGGCGTCGCGTAACCTCACTTTTTACCTGTGCACCAACTTTCAAAAACAGATTTAATGCCATATATACATACTTGTATCGGTTGAAAAACACACTTATTCTCTAGTTAACTCGACATCTATCCATTGCAAGCAATATTTTGATAATTGTTTATGTTTTGAGAGTTAGTGCACAGGTAGATTGAGGTTAAAGCAACGCCACTGTTAAGTTAAAGGGCTTTTTAATTAAGCCTTTGAAGTTAACTCGTATATTGAAGTGAGCAAATCAAATGTATGGCCTCCAGTGATACTTCATAAAACTACCTCTAATCGTCTAAACCAGTGTTTTTCAACCAGTGGAAAATTCTCTCTCAGGGGGTAATGCTAAGTGAGTGCAAGTGAGCTTTTTTGGTAGGGAAAATTTTAAAAAGTTTGAAAACCACTGATCTTAACTTAACCCGTTAGGCGAGGGTTTTTAAAATCATGCTCCGTTCTTTCTCTGGAAAATCAATTACAATCTACGTGGATGATACTGTTTATAAATACAAATCCAAAGACCTAGTATCATTAAGAACACGATCTTCATTTATTTAGGATTTACAGTTGTTATTATTTATAAATCGTTGGATTCAGCCCCTTCGTTTTCCTTGTATCGTATTCTCTATAGGTTGATATTTTCAAAACAGTTATAGGACAAAAGGACGAAAGGCAAATGATCAAATGGACGAAAGATCAAAGGGACAAAAGGTTGAATGGATAACACAACGAGTAAAATTTAAAGGGACAAAGGGTAAGATTGGAAAAAAGGTCGAATGGACAAATGGTCGAAATGAAAAAATAGTCGAAATGGCCAAAATGCCGAAATGGTCAAAATATTGAACCACTTGAAGTGGATCAAAACATCAAAAGAATAAAAACATTTTAATGTTTTTTTTCCTTGATTTGTTTTCCGTGTTGAGCACCAATGCTACCGACGCCAGGGAGGCAGCTCCAATACCTGGACCCTAGCTATCGACCCATCAACTCATGAACCAGGGACCAACGGCTCAGAACATCCCGGCGGCGCCGACTGGGATTAAACTCAGGCCTGCTGGGGTGAGAGGTAATCACGCTTACCACTAAACCACCGGCGCCGCTGTTCTTCGTATTTTTCTTCTAGGCTTTATATGCGTCTTTTGCGAGCGTTTTTCCGGCTCTCAACTTGAGAGCCTTCTGTGCCAACTATGAACAAGAGTCATTGGCCATATCCGGAAGAGTTTTAATTGCTTCAGTAAGAGACCATGACCAAACTAGTTGCAAAACCCGGTTTTGCGTCACATAGTAAGTGAGCATTCAGTAGATTAATATTTGACTGTCTTATCAACTATTTAGGAACAATTCTTCAACACACTCGAACATCTGGAGGTGAGAGTACACATACTTTATGGTGAATATCCATGCTGAAAGTCGCATAGACCCATTGTCTCAAGTAGATGGAATTTGCTGCTTAGATCTCGTTCATGATTTGTAATACTTAAATGGAAAAGCCATATCACAACTCATTAAACAAAAAAGCACTTGTTAGGAGAATGGATGTAATGTCGGTCTAAATGCCCCTAATTTGGGCCCGTACAGCAATCGCCTAAATTTTCATTAGTACCGTCCCAATGACGTGTTCATCTAGATAAAATTGATAAATAGCAGATTTTTAGCGATGGGCCCCATCTTAGATCCATATGCCAACATTAGAGCCATTTCCCCTATTTTTGTTATTGGGAAAACGTCATGACCTTATCTAGAGATCTGTGGAAGTAACTTATCTACATGTGCTGTAGACTCTTCAGAATAGAGCTGTTAAATGTATAAGTAAATTTTCAGTGTTGCTTCATGCTGCAAGCTTCACCAGAACAACATCAACAAATCTGATATAATATCCAAACACATATTCTAAAAATACTAGAACATGAGGAAAACTGTTACGTTTCATGTCCCAGAACACAATTTTCACATTCATTGATATGTCTTAAACTTAAGAGCAGCACCAAGCCAACTGACGAATCGATCAGACTTTAGCCTCAAAGACTCCCATTAAACATTGTCTCAACGTTATTCACCATCAATATTACATGGGGCTTGATTCTCTGAAACGTTCAAATTCAATCTGTGATATAGGTTATACGATCGATTCGAAACTAAGGTTTAACGAACATATAAGCATCGTAACTGCTAAAGCATGTACTGTGCTTGGTTTTATTCGTCGTCATGCTTCTGGATTCACCGATGTTTATTGTCTCAATACGCCATTCTGCTCGCAGCATTTTAGAATATGCTTCCCCGGTGTGGTCTCCATTTTACGTTACGCATACCTTGCGATTGAACGGATTAAGAAAAGTTTTATAAAATTGCCTTGCGTCAGCTCCCCTTGAATGATCCGGTAAATTTTCCTAGTTATCCCGACCGATGCAAGCTGATTGATTTGGAACATAACAGGCAAACGGTTTCCATGGAATATTCCTCTTCGATGATTCCGTAATTCCCCGTTACTGGCAATTCCATTTAACAGAAAGAGCTTTGGATTCAATATTTGCTTTAATTCTTGTTTGCGTTCCTTTAATGATGTTTGTAATGAATTTGATTTTATTTTCACCAAAAATGTGTTCAGTGCTAGAATTAAATTAGATGTTAGGTAATCAGTCTGTTCGACGTAGTCAAAGATGGTGAACAAATAAAAAAAATTGTTCGCTTTAGAAAAGTCTGCACTTCTCAGACGTAATTTTGATTTAACGAGATGTGTTCGGACCATGATTTATCGAAAAATACCGAATTCACCATTCAAAAATTTCCTGCATAAATTTTAATGATTGCCTTTGTCGAGAAATTGTGCAAAATTCAATGGAAATCAGAGAGGGTAACGTTTAAAATTTGTTTTTACGCCATTTGGTCTGTATTTGCAACTTTTTCTATTTTGAAAATAGAAAGAAACGTCTCAAAATTCCCTCCCCTTGGCTAGTTTTTGCACCTTGCTGTTGGTGGGCGGGCTTAATTTCATGCTAGTGGAGTGTTGGAGACGGTGGGTTTGTGGCCGACGTTGCTGGCTCATGCCGCGATAGAATGGCGCCATGGGCAGGCAATGAGGATTACTGAGCTTCCCCTCTCTGATAAACCACTGCATGAGAGAACAAAAGATCTAGTCCAGCAGTGATAGTATCACACTTGTTACTCCTTTTATTGAGAGCCGCGTCGTGGTACGCTTACGTATAGGCACTGACGTTGGGTGTGATACTGGCGGGTTTTGCCGCAAATCACTCTTATTTTATTTATTTTTACGCAGATAGATTTATTTGGGTTTGCAAGGGAATTATACTATTAAAATATTTCAGAAAGTGCCCAACGGTACTCCTTCTACTTGCGTGACAAGCTTTCATTGTTATTTCATTGAAGTATTACTCAGGGAACAATTTTAAACATCATTTTTGTACATGGTATTGTAACTAATCTTAAATGTGCTTCATTTTGATTTGGGATAAATGTTTGAACTATGGCTCGGGATTTCCACTGTTGCGTGCTTCTATTGTGATATATCCATACGTAATTTTGTGGGACGACATAGTGGAAACGTGTGAGCGTAGTTGGAGCATATACCCTATATAATTTAAAATCAGCTAGGAAACTAACTTCAAAATGAAGCATTTTAGTCACTTGAGGGTGTCACCTGGGTCGAACTAAGATATAATAAATAGGTATAGGTCAAAATCAAAAGTACTTGAAACACGTTTAATTTTAGATTACAAGCACAAGTGCAGGTACTTAATAAAGCATGGGTTATGATTGATTAGGTGACTTAGAGCTTTTAATAATTTATTAATTTAGACTAATGAGATATCATAACCATCAAATGAATTTAAATAATAAACTTCAGAAAGTTTAATGACATTAAGTAGATTAACAAAAGAATTAGGATGCGGGTGGTCCGCTTAGGGAGGCAACTAACCTTTATAGTTGTAGAATAAATCTTCTTATTTAGTATTGAATTTAAAAAAAGAAAACGCAGGCAGACCAATAGCATTTAGCAGATTAACAAGGAAAGGAATAGTTTAGGAAAAAAGTAAAAGTAGAGTTATGTGACAGTTATTAGCTTTTAAACTTTTGGAGGTATTGTATTCCCCTGAGTTTGTTGTACTCGATTACTATATAATTCTCTCAATACGCGAAATCTCTTATATATGCGATTAAAGCATTTGAGTTAACTTATTTCTTAGTGTTCAAGTACTTACATTTGTAAACAGCAATCAATGTTAATCTATGAACTAAACCATACGTAAAATCGATCTTTCCTTATGTGGTATTGATGCATGTTTAACTTTTCGCGGCTTTCGGAATCAACGCGCCTACGCCTACGGAGCTTACGCAGAAGTGATTTGCAATGCGGTAGAGCTCACCAAAAGTTTTTTTTTTTTTTTTGAGCTTCTGTAGTATAGAATTTGTTCGGTACGGTCGCGAAATCTTGAAATGATTGATACGTGCGGTAAAATAACTAAATTGAAAC
The DNA here is from genome assembly GCF_037179485.1 of Ochlerotatus camptorhynchus. Taxonomy (NCBI): domain Eukaryota; kingdom Metazoa; phylum Arthropoda; class Insecta; order Diptera; family Culicidae; genus Ochlerotatus; species Ochlerotatus camptorhynchus. The sequence goes on from NW_027040666.1 coordinate 3,881,816, forward strand.
AAAGCTCAACAGTAAAATAAGTAGAATATTTAGGGAGGAAACCAAAATTTATCAACTTGCCAACATAGGCTATCACATTTATTTTGGTGGCACTCTTTAAGTGATAATAAGTTGTTTTTTTTTTTTTTCTCTACGGTTGTTTCGCGTGGCGTTCACAATTTGCGCGATTTTCGTATCTTACGTAATTTAGATGTTTAACTATAAACGGTTTCACTGACTCGAGGTCGTTCCTTAAGCGGTGTTGGTACAGGTTAAACCTTTGCCGACTGTCGGATTCAACGCGCCTACGTCTACGGAGCTTACGCAGAAGTGATACGCAATTCGGTAGAGCTTGTCAAACGCTTTTGAGCTTATAGAATTTGTTCGGTGCGGTCGCGAAATCTTGAAATGATTGATACGTTCTTTAAATTAACTAATTTGATACAAAGCTCAGTAGTAAATAAGTAGAATATCTAAGGAGGAAACCAAAATTAATCAACTTGCCAACATAGGCTATCACATTTATTTTGGTGGCACTCTTTAAATGATAATAAGCCTTTTTTTTTCTCGCTTCGGTTGTCTCGCACGGCTTTCGGAATTCGCGCGGTTTTCGTAACTTACATAATTTAGATATTTCGTTCAAAATGGATTTACTTATTCAATCGGTTTACTACGCGGATGTATCTACGCGCACACGTCACAGCATTTTTTCTATAACTATCTTGAAACAATACATACGGAATCCAGTGTTCAAGCGGCCAACATAGGCTAGTCCTTCTGCTGTATTGTCAAAGATAGAAGCAAAATTTATTCAAATGGGTCAAGTCTTAAAAATTAAGCTGTCACGCAGCTCCAGCTTGATACCAATAAAAAAAAAAAAAAAAAAAAAAAAAAAAAGAAACGTCTCAAAATTAAAGAAGAATTTTCCGGTACATTTATCTTTATATTGTCTGATTAGATAAAGTTAGTCTAAGTTAGTAAATAAAATAAATATGCTTGCTCTCCAGAAGTTATAAGCTTTAAAACTTGTTGAACTGAAGCAAAAATCAAAATGAGATTGAGGTTATCATCGACATCTCTGATGATGATGATGATGATGATGATGATGATGATGATGATGATGATGATGATGATGATGATGATGATGATGGTCCCTCCTGTTACCCCTACAAAGGTTTGAGCTGGACGCTTTAACTTTAAGATAATTAAGTATGACATCTTAACCAGATTATAGCAAACAAAAAAACGAACTGGTTACACTTAAAGATATAAATTCCCTCATTAATTTTCAGTTGCTTCACAGCGATATAAATGTGAAAAAGCTTAGGCGTTCACCTTTTTGTTCACCTTTTTATCCACTTAAAATATTCACATGCATTTCCAGCGATCAAGAGTTCATGAATAATCGACAAAGCATTCTAATACACTAGCAATCTCACAATCTGATGCTATCGTTATTTTCAGCAACGTAAGGAATGCTCACTAATTCAAGCTCTTCGGCTTCAATCGTTCCAGCAACTTTTTGAATAGGAACAACTAAGAATTCCTCCCAAAATTCAAGGTTGCAAAGACTCATTTCAGCTAAAACAATGTTTTTCTAAATTATGAAATAATTAGATGCCATGATCAAATTTTGAATTGGTAGGATACAAGAAGAGGTTGCAAAGAATGTGTTTGACATATTAAACCTGTTTATTTCACTTCATGAGAGTCACAATCAGCGATTTTTCACAAACTCACTCACTCACTCACTCACTCACTCAGCGATCAGCAAATCGCTGATTGTGACTCATAGAAAGCAAAATTTACAGGTTTTATGTTTCCAACGCATACTTTGTAACCTCTTCTTGTAAGTTACAAGTAAAACATGCCATCCTACCATCTTTTGGTTTTATTATTCCGAAAAACATTATTTTAGCTGAAATGAGTCTTTGCAACCTTGCCAAAATTGTGGCACATGTCCAGTTTGCCACTGAGTCATTAAAAAGATCGAGCAAGATGTGGCCAACGACATGAAAGCAATCTTGAATAACTCTAGCATTAACATTATCTACTCTCACGCCAAAGTCACGGATTCAAATATCATTTCCGGTCAAGTCACAATTACAATACATTTAAACATCAATTCCTGTTGCATCCAATAAACATACGTAATTGTCAAACGTTATTATTTTTATTCCTGAAATAGCAAAAAGCGATTCGAGAATGTCTATGCGACCATAGAAAATTTCATGCAACCGTTTTCAGCACCCTCAAAGCACAATTTCCAACCCCATGGCCGTCATTCCGAAATGCAATGTGGCCATGTGCAACACCTTACTACCCAATATCCTCGGTCATTAGCTAAAACCCAAAAATCTCATCAGTTTGAGGGTATTGTTTGCAAATTACCTGTATTCTTTGTTTCGCCAGCAGCTTGTTCGCATTTGCCAACCCATTTCTGAGCGAAAACCCTCTTCTGTTTCAAAGATTGCTTCTGACGGTAGCGTCTGGGTCAAACGATTCGTACTACGCAAGAGTCGTCGGTGTGGACAGGAGGTTTGCTTTTTTGTTGGTAACCCATTGACGGCAAAAGTGCAAAAGCAAAGCTTTAATTAAAAACTGAACCATTCATTTGGAAAAGTTGCTACTGCTTCAGTATTCTCCGAAGGGGAGCCTCACTCGGTTTCAACACTTTCCATCGATGGTCAGTTAGGTACTTTTTCGCGCTCTTTATTACGACCACTAATAGCATGGAAAAGAAACCAAATGACTGCTAAATTAGAGAAAAGAAATGAAACAAGCGAAGACAGTAAAAAATCAAGCCGAAAAAGGAAACTGCCTAACTGTTTCGCAAACTGGTGGGACCCAACCAGTTGTAATGATGTAATGAGTTAATTTACTCTTCCAATGGCTGCCGCGATCCGTACGTGTGCGTCAAAGGGGCATGGTCCTATAAGTAGGAATTGATTTAGCGCAATCGATTGTTTGGTTCACGGGAGGTAATTTTCTGAAAGTGCTCAATTGAAGGTAAATAAATTTGCTAAACAATAGGCAAGTCTTTAAACTTTGAATGTAAGATGATTTATTACAAATGTTGCACTTCCTCTATTCAAAAGTGTAAGATAATCTTACATTTTTCATTTCTAACAGGTTAATTTGTAGGCTTCTGAATGCTTTATAATGTTGATTCCATTCAATTTTGAATGAAAAAAGACTGAAACATTGATGGATCTGAAAGTGAGATGTATTTTTACATGTGGATGAAATCGATACATTTCGTGTTCCTCGTGGATCTGGCAGTGTCGACATTGTAATGCGTTGTAATAATTCGTTAGATGCAGAACTATCGCCCACACATGCAGAGGTGGCACATTTACATTTTTTGCAAAACCATCATCCAGAGCAAAACAAAACAACAAGCACATGGGCGGTCGAAATATTAGAATAGGAAACATATCGCAGCCTATTTTTTTTTCAACAGTCTATTGTAAATTTTAGGTTTATGCTTGCGTGTAACAGTAAATAATTTATGCATAATGTTAACATCTCTGCTTATAAGTGGTTAGTATTCATTCCTAACTTTCAATTCCATGTAATAAACATCACATAAATGCAGTCACGACATTTTTTCCGCTTGTCAGTTTGTTTTTGTGTGTCTTGACTATGGTCATTTCGTAAAGTGTCAAATGTTAAGAAAATATGTTAAAAACCAGTACTCGAGACACCAATGCATTTTTTCCCCGAAACAAATAAATTAATATTTATATTTCATAAGCAATAACTCTAGACCAATTCCACGCCAAATCGGTCAGTCACCAAGCTTGACTATCTTCGATCTGGATGATACTTGGCACATATTTTCAGTATGATAGACCAAGTATTTTCCGCAGGAGAGGAGACCCTTTTGACTCAAGGGTAATTTTTGAAAAGGGCCTATGTGTTTTTGCACACATACTTTAAAAAAAATGTAGTTCGAAAACAGTTGGTTGTAGTAAAAAATTTACTAAGAAGGAGTTGTAGGAAACTAATAAGACTTTATAAAAAAAATATACACGGAATTTTTTTTTCGTTTTTTTACAAAAAAAATTAAAAATAAACCTCAAAAATCATATAACAAAAAAAAACGAGTTTTTGATTTTTTTATATTCTTTTAATAAAAACTTGAATAGAAAGCGAAAGTTTTGAAAACAACTCCAGGATGGACAAACTTGTAATAATTTTTTTTTCTAATAGCAACTTTTAAGGCATTTTTGAAACTTTCATTATTTACAGCAAAATGTTCAGTTTGTCAGACTCTTGCACCAATAGACTATTGGAAAATTGGTTTTAAAGTTATAAGATAAATAAGATAAATAAATGAAATACCCATGCGTTTTTATTTGCATCTTACATTTATTACTTTCGATCGTCTTTAATAATAATAATTTGTACATAAACCTTTTCGTTGGATATATTTTTATTTGACGAACTTTTGATTGGCATGTTTTTATATGTTATGAATGGTGCGTTCTTCGTCATTCGAAAATAGAAAAATCACAAATTATGACAACTTCTCCATTTTTAAGAGTATTTTTTGTATTTCTCAAGAAACTAGACTGCTGAGTTTTAATATAATCATGGGATACCAGTTTTTCCAACTTTTCGCAAAAATATGGAACAAATCCATCTACTGGTTTTACAAGTTTCTCTAAACTACATCGATCAGTTGAAACCCATTGTTCAAAACATATTTCAGACATACCCTGTTCCTCGAATTTTTCTGAAAAACTTCTTTCAAAATCTGAAAGACCTGGACAACGTTCGCATTCGCGGAGATAACAATGTTTAGTTCTGGATGATGAGCTGCATAATATTTCTTCAAAATAATGGTTGAAAACTTTTTCGAATGAATATTTTCTAAGACAATGAAGCATTAAATTAATATTTTCATGGATGGTACAAACACAAATATTGTGAGAACCTGAACTACCAAGTAAATTGCAATGCTTTGGTTTTAGTGCTGCAAATGAACTAAATCCAATGCTATTTTTACTAACTTCTTGAAATTTAATAAAAGCTTCTCGCAATGTACAAACTAAAAGCCGCTTTTGAATATGAATATTCTTACCTTCCTTCTTCACTGAAACGTAATCGTTTAGTCCTGGCGTGGCTCTGCTTATCTGGTCGCTTTCGAAGAACTGCATTACCTCGTTTTTAATTTCGGGATTCAAACCGTGTCCTAACCTTTCGTTGGGGGTGGCCAATACTCCTTTCCCGTTTGCCAAGCATCGAGCTTGCAATACAATGTATTTATTTGTTTCAAACTCGTCCATTACCGTTTGCGTTGACCAAGATTTCGGCAAAATCGTCAGAATCCTTATTTGATCGTCTCTCGATGAACCTGGATCAGCAAATGTCTCCTTCAGTTGTCCGATCATCTCATTGTTTTCCGCAGCTTTCAATTTTAGTTGCTCCAGGTCATCTTCTTCCGCTTGAAAACCGAAGATGCGTTTCTTAATGCTATTGGTAATGTCCATATACTTTCTCCGGGGATAGTTAACATTCTCGAATTTTTTTTTGTCGATATTGGCGATACGTTGATACCAGCTATGCCCTTGTTGAATAGCTCAATATTATGCGTCCTGGAAAATTGTTGCTCTCCACTATCCTGAGATGATGCTGTTGTTATTGACGTAGTTGATGGTATTTCTTCGAGGCCATGTCGAGATGTAGATGGCTGCGGCTCCGCGATGTCCATGACTGACGATTGCACTTCTAGTTCCAGATTTTCAGCACATGGTTCGATTCTATTTAAATTCAAGCGACACGTTTCACAGATTGATAGAGATGTATTCAAATTAAATTTCCACTCTAGGAACTTATGTTTTTCAATCAAATTTTCGGATAATTTACGAAGCTTTGACGAACACCGTTTATTAGGAAACGACTTGCAACACTCGACCTTCTGAATTCCATATTCAAATTATACTTGTTCACTCAAAAAGATTTTTTTAGTGATGTCTGTTTTCAAAAGGATGGTCATGCTTATATACAAACGTAGGTACCATTTGGATATTCAGGTATAAATATTGTTTTGGTATTGAAGCTACTCTAACAGAGAAGCTCTTTTTTCATGAAAAATACCATGGAAGACATTATAATGCACCTAAAATAATAAGATGGATAGGTACATCAATATTAACAACTTAAATAGGATGAAACTACGCTTGATAATGAAAATAAGTGCAACTTAACTTGTGTTGGTTTCTATATTTAAAACAATAGTGTTTTCATTTCCCCTGTAAATTCTAAACGGGTTGTCTGATCGTTCAATCGTCAAATAACAAATTGAAGGTAAATATATGTGTATCTTGCTAAACTTATCAATGCTGATGGAGAATCACGATTAACTTATGAAAATGGCTTATTTTCTACAAAAAATTGATTTTGATGAAAGTAAATTTGAAATATCTCGAAAACGGTTATATTTAGGAAGTTTATCGATATGAGCACTATCGTTTGAAATGATTTTTATAATCATATACTAACATCAAACTGAACATTTTGCCGTAAATAATGAAATTTTCAAAAATGCCTCAAAAGTTGCTCTTAGAAAAACTTGTTTTATTGAAAGTTGTTGTTTTCAAAACTTGTTTTCAAGTTTTTATTAAAAAAAAATAAAAAAAATCAAAAATACGTTTTTTTTTTGTTATTTGAATTTTGAGGTTTATTTTTATATTTTTTTGTAATAAAAGCGAAAAAAAAATTCCGTGTATATTTTTTTATAAAGCCTTATTAGTTTCCTACAACTCCTTGATAATATTTTTTTTTCTACAACCATATGTTTTCGAACTACATTTTTTTTAAAGTTTGTGTGCAAAAACACATAGGCCCTTTTCAAAAATTACCCTTGAGTCAAAAGGGTCTCCTCTCCTGCGGAAAATACTTGGTCTATCATACTGAAAATATGGGCAAAGTATCATCCAAATCGAAGATGGTCGAGCACGATTTCAGGTTTTTTCAGCTCATTCTGGATGGAATCCTTCTATAGCAATGGATTTCATTACACAAGTTCCGTTGTCACTAAAAACTTCAGTTATCCACACACGCCCAAAGTGAATGTCACTCTTTTTCAATGAATTGCCAAGTGAGTCAACTCATGGTGGATAGGATGCTGCTCTCGCATAACCTTTTCCTTTCATAATTTACATTTATCACCGAAATAAAATCAGCGAACCATTAAAAGTGGACCAGTGATCCTGTCTCTTAATGGGATTTGGGGTAAAAGTTGCTTGGGTAGTATAATTAATTGAAGGCGATTCCGACGAAACGAAACCATCGAGAAAAAAATGACGCGCAAAATAAAACAAACCAAAACCGACTCGGCAGGAAATCGGTATCGGATCCAGCCAGTTCATGCGTGGCAATTATCACAAAACGTAACATAAATCATTGAAACGAGGTGATTTCCAGCCGATCACTGCCGGCGCCTAGTTCCACATGGTTTGGAGTTATTTCCAGCAGCAGCAGCAGTTACCCTACTTTTTTCACTGCCTACCTACCTATATTATTGCCCCGATTTATTAATAGTTATCAGCTGCTAGGTCGATGAGCACAATCGTTGAATGGTATTCTCTTTCACCCAAGCCCGTGAGTGGTGGAAAACTATTAATTATGAGATATTTCGGAGTGGATCGTTCCTTTTTGTGGGAATTTAGTTAGGATTCACTCTCATGGGTCTCCATCTCAACTCTATCCGTTATGTTGTTATGTGATTATCATTTTAATCAACGGGGTCGCGTGTGTTTGACGCGAACGAGTGGTTGATGTGAAATTTTTAATTATAATTTTTTAGTTTAAATATATTAATATTGACACATAACGTAATGAATTCATAATGTATGGCAATTAGTCAAAGCTGGCCAAATGGATGGCAATTGTGGGCTTTTGAAAAATAACAATTTTTTTTCCTTGATTTATTTTCCGTGGATCTTGTTTTCCGTGCAGAGCACCAATGCTACCGACGCCAGGGAGGCAGCTCCCACACCTGGACCCTACCTATCGACCCATCAACTCATGAATCGGGGACCAACGGCTTTACTTCCCTTGCGTGATATGAGATGTTATGCCTTAGTCCATCCCGGCGACTTCGACTGGGATTGAACCCAGGCCTGCTGGGGTGTAAATGAAGTAATTAAGCAAACCATTGACATAAGACAATTAAATATTTTTAGGAACATTTATATAGTACAGCTCCAACTAGTCAAAAATGTATGGTTTGAAATTAAATTGCATGAATGTGTGGCTCATCGTGACAAACGAACAAAGCTTCACACACGATCGGCGCCATAACAGGGAACAACAACAAAAAATGCGAGAGCACACCATTGTTTCTGCAACACGATCGAGATCAAAAAGATTACCAAAACTCATTCAATCAGACCAAATTATGGTGCACAAGATATTAAATCAACAAAATTTGATCACCGATCCTCAACAATACAACTGAAAAATTAATCGAGAACAAAACGCGAACTAATTTCACCAAAAAACTAAATCTAATGTTATCAATCCACGTTAACTTTCATGCCATATAATTTTCATATTTATTTGGATGACACAATGATAATTCACTCCATTTAATCCAGAGCCAGACCCAAACACTGCATGACCAAACGTGTCTGTTTTATCTATTATTGTAATAACACACCACACTCTCGTGAAAAAGCCCGACTCTTCACACCGCGACCACCGAACAATACACCACAAGCGATCGAAGTCATACCGGAAAAAAAGGAACGAGATAGTAGCACACAATTAATCTTATCGTCCGGCCATTTTCTACAGAGATGGCACTGTTCCGCCGGTAGGAAGTGATAAAAATCTCCATATAGAAATTGAGAGAAGTGGTAATAATTCGCTTTCGGTGCATATTCAGGTCAAAAAAGTGAACGACAACCTAAACAAATTAGTCAGGGACTTTTTTGTTCAGTTTTTTCCCGGAAATTATTGTTAAAAAAGCTACAACCCTCCCTTTGGCTAGTTTTTTAACCTGGACGTTGGTGGGCGGGCCTAATCTTATGCTTCATAGTGGACCGTTGGAGACGGTTGACGGTTGGTTTAGGTCCGGCATGCCGTGACAGAATAGCGTCATGAGCATGCGATGAGGATTACTGAGCTTCCCCTCTCTGATGAACCATTGCATAAGAGAACCAAAGTTCTAGCCTGAAGGGATAGTATCACACTTGTTACTCCTTTATTTGAAAGGTGCGTGGTAGTACGCTTACGTATAGGCACTGACGTTGGGTGCGATACTGGTGGGTTTTGCCGCAAATCACTCTTATTTTATTTATTTTTACGCAGATAGATTTATTTGGGTTTGCAAGGGAATTATACTATTGAAATAATTCAGAAAGTGCCCAACAGTGCTCCTTCTACTTGCGTGACAAGCTTTTGTTGTTGATTTCATTGAGGTATTACTCAGGGAACAATGTTAATCACCATTTTTGTACATGGTATTGCAACTAATCTTATATGTGCTTCATTTTGATTTGGGATAAGTGTTTGAACTATGGCTCGAGATTTCCACTGTGACGTGCTTCTATTGTGACATAACCATACGTATTTTTGTGGTGCGACATAGTGGAAACGTGTGAGCGTAGTTGAAGCATATACCCTATATAATTTAAAAATCAGCAAGGAAACTAACTTCATAGTGAAGCATTTTAGTCACTTGAAGGTGTCACCTGGGACGAACTAATATATATTAAATATAGGTCATAGTCAAAAACAACTTGAAACACGTTAAATTTTAGATTACATTCACAAGTGCAGGTACTTAATAAAGCATGGTAGGTAGATTAGAGATTTCAATTATTTATTAAATTAGACTAGAGGTATCATAATCATCAAACGTACTTAAATAAGAAAATTTAGACAGCCTAGTAGCATTAAGTGGATTAACAGAAGAGTTAGGATGCGGAGGGTCCGCTTAGGGAGGCAACTAGCCTTTAAAGCAACTGGCAACTGGCCTTTTCATGTATTGTCTGTTTATTTTGAATATTGCTTTAAAATATCAATTTGGTATATATGTGAAAGGATGAATCAGTGGGAGACGGATTTTCGGTTTCCTTACATTTAACATCACTATGTGTCATTTCCTCAAAACCCCCAAATAACCGGCCTCTTCAATCCCTTCCTTTTCCCATGGCGTTCAAGTGGTCCGTATAGACTATTCAGCCATTACCCGTCCTTTATCCTCGGCTTTGGATTGACTTGCGCTCCCATTGCCCCACCAAACGCTGCAACATGAAAAATGAAAATGAAAATTATTGTTAAACAAGCTACAATTAAATAAAAATGATTTTTCCCTATACAGTTTTACCTGCTTTTTCTGTTGACTGTTACACTTCTTCGTTGACAAAATATTCAAGCAAGGTGACTCTTCTTCCTCTGAATCCGAACTAAGATCTTTCTTCAACCGCTTAAAAATACCAGATTTATCTAAATCTTCTGACTTTGGCTTCGGCAAATCAACACATTTTACGCTATACCGTCCTTTATTAGGGCTTTTCCCATTTAATCGATAGCAACATTTTCTAGTGTGTCCTCTTTTTTTTACAAAAGGAACAAATGTACATAGTCCTACTAGAGTCATAGCAATTTCTGTTTCGATATCGACTATTGCTTCTGTTCCTAGAAAATGATTGGTTATGATCGAGGCTTCTGCTTCTCCTCCTGAATCGCCTCCTAGAATTATCGGGCTTGGGGCCTAATCTAGCAACAAGATTTCCTCGTTTTTCATCGTCATTTAATAACCGACTTCTATTGGACGAAATTTCTTGATTTAAAATTATTTTTTCTGCTCTTGAGGCTGACAAATCCTCTTCATCAAACAAGCGCTTTTGCAAATTAGAATCATAAACACCAATAACTAGCATATCTCGTATTGACCTGTCTTTAAAATCGCCAAACCATGAATAGCGATCACAAAATCTTCAAGTTTTTCATATTTCCCCTGCCGTCTGGTCCAGAATTTGAAACTATTTATTACTTCCGAGTCTACTGTATCATATCTTTGTTTCAATTTATCTGTCATCTGTTTGTAAGTCAAATTTTTCAAATCCTGTCCGGGAAAAAGTTGAAGAATTCGGTAAACAATTCAATGCCACATACTGCCAAAAAAGATGTTTTGTATCTCTCTGCCGGATACTGGTTGTGTTCGAACATATATTCCAGCTTCTCTAGATACTAAGTAAATGGAATGGATCCTGGTAAACAAGAAAGTAAAAGAAAATAAAAACAAATACTTGATTTGTTAAAACCCGCGTAACAAACTTGAGGCTTATCTCTTTTTACAAAACACTTGAAGTAAAAAAAAAGACATGTACCTTTTCAAACTATGCTTTTCAAATGACCAGATCCAGTTTTTTTGTCGGCAATCACAGCCGTCTCGGTTACTGCATCCAAAACAAACAGCAAAAGCAACAGCAACAGCGAATCCAATACAACACCAACCATAAAACAACAGCAAGCAAGCACAGTGCAGCAGCAGCAGACGTTAAATTTCTCAAACTTGCGACAAGTCACAGGCACAAGAGTTATTATTAGCAGCTATCTACAGATTTCTTTGTTGACAAAAAAAAGGAAACCGACGAACTGATCCAAATAGGGATGCACTTTGTTGCACTTTTTTCCAGCAACAGAATGGCCACGGTCACCACTAGTTCATCACTCTCACTCACACTTTGAGTTTTTACGAGCTCGTCACTCACTTTTTACTAATGCCTCGCCTGCTCTTTTGCACTGTCACTTGTCACTCACTTCTTGCTCTGCTGGTCCGTTTCGCTGTGTTCCCCGTCTAAACTTTCGAAGACCTCACTGATCGTCTTTGCGAGGTTTACTCACGGGTGCTCTGAATAAAAACTGAGTGACGGAAAAAATTTGTGTGGAGAGAATTGAAGAAAACAAAATGTAGATGTAAGCAAAATGAGAACCCAAGCCACCACTACGTAGAAAAAAAAAATAATATGGCGTTGATCAAAATCCTTTCTCTAAAGAAATATCCACAATTCGTAGCATTTTTCTTTGTGTTCTTTAAAGCTGACTAAAATATATTTTTGTGACAATAGTTCTGGTGAAAATAATAGTTTTATAGAATGTCTCAGAACAATGGGTAGTCACAAAAAAGAAATGGTTGATAAACCGTGAACTAAAGCGTCCACTCTTTCAATGACGCTACTTACGCCGAAGTTTCACAAAATTTACTTTTGCACGAACTACTGGATTTTCTTCAAATTTGACTTTGAATTTGAGGTTTTCAATCCTCGTCGCCACTATTATAGTTATTACTTTTATTAGGATAACTCTTTCAAAGATTTATATAAAAACACGTCTATTCAAGTTGCTGGCCAATCTTATATTTCATCTCTTTGCTTCTTACAAACGAACTTCCCTTTTTACTTCGGTTCCTCTTCTTTTGCTCTCTGAGCAATCGCTCGGGTAACCACTTCAGTAAGATGTTGGAGACTGCAATTCTTCAACATCATTTCTCGCTCTGGTTGTCGTTGTTGTTACACCGAGGTGAACAGAAAAAGCTTAGAACAATAGGTGTTGTTGTTTATCCATACACCGTCCCGTATTCCGACAATCCTCCGTACGAACGATGGGTGTGGATGGGTTTGACCATCTAAGTTAACTTTGCTGGACGTGTGGGGCTTGACGCGCTCGTCAAAGTAGCGAAACCAACACAGATATTACAAATATTTCTATGCTGTATGAAAAATAACTGAATAGGGAAAATGGCTCTAATCTCTGTTTCTAAATATTGGGCCCATCGATTAAAATCTCCTGTTATTAAATTTTTCGTCATATGCAACATACAAGTTGAAATTTTTGGTTGCTGTCATTGTCAAAAAAAAAAACGGTCTCCTTCGAAATGTATATATGGGCCTAATATTAGAGACTCTTGGGCTGACATAAGAGGCATTAACCCTATCAATATGCAAACCATCCCAAGATCAGTGTTGGAAAAGTTCGCGATATTTCACGAAGTTCACCAAGGAAAAAGTTCGCGAGTCATAGTGAGTTTTCGCGAACTTTTTCATCACTGCCCAAGAGTATTGGAATTATCATGATATCAGAAAAAAAAATGTTCCAAGGCTAATGATGTGGGGCCTCATAGTCTAGTAAGTAAAGGCACGGTATTACCAAGCCGGAGGAGGCGGGTTCGAATTCCATCGGATGCAGACTCTTCCACTCAGCGAAACAGGAAAGGTTAAGAAATTACAGTACATCTTCGAAAGAGCGAGACTCAACGGATACAAAGAGACCACAACCCAGGCAGTCATCGATAAAAAAGCAAGAAATCTACAAAGATATACAACCCTCACCGAATAATCTGTATTCGTTTCATCTTGAAACGGTTGTTCGTTCCATCTGATCAAGATATAACATGTAAGCTAAGACCACAGTTAAAAAATTCGGATTATATTTAGTTTTCACTAGTAGACATAACCAGTTAAAATCATTGTTATGATCCACTAAAGACCTACACAGATAAAAATTCTGAATTTTAATTGTGATGTAAACATTCATCTACGTAAACTTGTATTTCATTTCACGCAACCGAGCAACTTGTAAACAATGTTGTTTACATAGATGGGCTTTTGTATACAATATTTGCTACATTGCAGGAAATGTTTCAGAACATTACATGATTTATAATGTAAACTTATATGATATGTGACGCTCCATTTATGTGCATCATATTGAACAGAAATTTACACTACTTTTTCGAACTGTGTAGTGAATGTTTTAGGTAAAGAAGGTGTATATTAAATAAGCTGTAATCATTGTAACAAAGTATATGTAGGACAAACCAAGAGAACTTTACCAACTAGATTTGAAGAACATATAGCGGAGGTTAATAAGGCCTAAAAGCAAGAGGAAAAAGGCCTAAAATATGATTCCAAATCAAAGGTTTGCAGAACACATCTTCACAGAGGACCACTAACTATCGACGAAGGACAACACGATTGTACGGACCGTATCTACACCATGGAAATTGGATGTTCCAGAGAGCCTCGTGATCAACAAACACCGGAATTCATCTTTACTCAACAGGGTTCAAGGAACCGGGCACACATGATTTTTTCAAGTTACTACACATCAATGAGTAATCAGCGGAGTACCTGCTTCTACAGCAAATTAGATTTAAATTTACCTAGCCTCTAGTGAAAATATACCTAGGTTAATATGTTTTCGGTAAAATGCCATGTTTTCTTCAGTCGAGTATTAGTACACGACACTGAAAAAGTCTGCACATTGTAAACGAAATACGCGTATCTATCAAGGATAAGCAAATAAGGTAGTTGAATTAAATGGAAATTACTAATCCTTCTCTTTCTCTTTATTACGATTAACGTCGGAGATGCTAATAATGCGATCTGTGGTGTGATGTTGAGAGATGTCTCTATTGGAAAGAGGTTCTCTATTTCTGAGAGCTCCAGGAAAGAGTCTCTGCACCCCTCCCCCCCACTGTTTTTTATCCTTCATACCGCAGTGAATTGACGAAATTAAAGATTGATCTATACAAATCTTTGTTCGCTGATGACACAGGCATTTCCGCTAAAAGAAGAAGTCTTCGTGTTATTTGTAGCAGACTGCAGAAAAGTTTAGATATTTTCTCTTATTATTTACAAAAATGGAAGATTTCTCCCAACACTTCCAAAACTCAACTTATAATATTTCCACATAAGCCTAGAGCTTCGTTTTTGAAACCTAGTAGTAGTCACATAGTTACTATGAACGGAGTTCCAATTTCCTGGTCAAACCAAATGAAATATCTTGGATTAGTACTTGACCAAAAATTAACTTTTAAAGATCACATGGAGGGCATTCCAGCCAAATGTAACAAATATATAAAATGTTTGTATCCTCTTACAAACAGGAAATCCAAACTTTGCCTGACGAATAAACTTCTAATATTTTAACAAGTTTTTAGACCGGCCATGTTTTACGCTGTGCCAATATGGTCTAGTTGTTGCACTACCAGGAAAAAAAAGCACTTCAAAGATTCAGAACAAAGTTCTGAAGATGATTTTGAAATTGTCTCCCTGGTACAGTACTACCGAGGTACATAGAATTTCGAATGTTGAGACTTTAGAACAAATGTCCAACAAAATGATTAATAATTTCAGACAAAAATCGTTGCAATCCTCAATTGCAACGATTGTTTCCCTTTATACTTAGAAAAGATTTAGTTTTATTTTTAGTTTTAAGATTTCAATTGTTATACTGACATGCAGGTTTAAAAAAAACCTGTTTAAAATACTGGATTGCCAAGGCAGGAACAATGTAAAAAAACTTAGATATAGATCATAACTATTAAGGCGGCTAAGTTACTGTAGCAACTGGAGCACCTAGGTTAAAATGACATGTAATTTATTTTGAATTTGGAACAAATAAAGAGTTAAAAAAAAGATTGATCTATTATGAAGAACCGCGCGTCATGGCGGGTCTTGCACTAGTGGTGACTTTTTATCACATCACATTGGAACATGGCTGGTATTATTTTTACTAGGTCTGTTAAAAGCTTTGTGATTTTGCAACAAATGCTCACAAGCGTAGACATTTGCTGTTATCGCCGTTGACAGTACCATTCACATATTTAAAATTGACCACAGAAACTATACGAATTATCATGTATCTCTGTCGTTCATTACATACCAAGCGAAAACTTAAT